>NC_133328.1:415925533-416225533 GCF_042186555.1 Aquarana catesbeiana | reverse complement strand
TGAACATAAGTCACATGTTTCATTTCCATAGACACCAGTAATTTCTACTGTTTTCTCTGAAGTCCATGAATGGCTGTGTAGCACACCCCTAAGGAGCTGCATGTAGAAAGGGATCCCCCACCCTGCACAGCCAGGCACACTGCATGTTCACACTCAAGTCAGAACAGTCCAGTGCTTTTTTTTATGTTTTATTGAGGGGAATGGGATGCCCACTTGACTTTCAGCAGTAGAGCTCTTCAGGGACACAACTATATACAGTCCGTATATATACACTTCTCCTCTGCCTCCTGCAAAAAGTTTGATTGCAGAACTACAACTCCCAGGACCAGCTGGCACGCTATTAGGTTATCTGACAAAAGTCTCAGTCAGATTAATAGCAAAAGTTATTTACAGGCAGGGACCTCAGGTCCCTTGTTTGTGTAGAGAAATCCTAGTGCCCAGCTGTCCTCCTCCTGTGGCTACTGATCCCAGCACTACCTCTTCAGGCACTGCCAGCCAACCTAGCTGCAGCTGCCCTTTTCTCTAGCCCTCTTGGCTAAACTTCCACAGTCCTCCCCGACTGACTCTGCAATTATCCCAGACTGCTCTCTCCCAGTCCTCTCAGGCACACCTCTTAGTCCTCTCCCAACTGTAACACTCACCAGAAGAAGCCAGTACAATGGCTTTGACAGGTCATGTGACCAGCCTATCCTCCTCCTCATAGGTTTTCTTTTTATTTTACATACACTTATTTGATTGGGATTTCCCTTGCATTGGAACTCTGTGGATGGTAAATTCGTAAAATACACTCCTATTCTTTATAAATGTTCTGATGTTGTTACAATATGGCCATACCTCTGCCTCATAAATGAACCCCTACATTCTCTATCTAAAAGATGAAACTGAAAGTGGAACTCGTGTAAGATTTGTTTTGCTAACTTCAAAATATATCACCTAGCAAACCATCTGTCAAGGGCTGGATTTGAACTCAGAACTTCTGCTGCATCAGGCAATGTCTCTTCATGCTGAGCCACCTAGAATGCTGGACAGTTCCTTGAATTAAAAAAAACAGAAAGGCAGCGCTCTATGGGGAAAGTCAAAGTTATATCAATATATGTGTAGATATATAAAAGTATATACACTTTGGATTCAATTTGAAAACAATTTATTGCACTTAAAATGTAGCCCAGCGGTATCCATGGAACTGTTAATGCTGATAAAAACTGCAGCAGAAGATAAAAAGCATATAGCTGTACAATTGATCAAAATACTTTAAAAACGGTACCACCATAGCATCTATATAGGAAGGGGTTAGCTGCTCTCGGGAAGTTTGCCGTTCACAGATGGAAGAGGGTCACATTGGGATGTGTGGAGGGCGATCTGGCTCCAGATCTGATTGGAGCCAGATCACCCTCCACACATCCCGATGTGACCCTCTCCCAATTCAATAAATTGTTTTCAAATTGAATCCAAGGTGTATATACTTTTATATATCTTTACATATATTGATATAGCTTTGACTTTCCCCCATAAAGCGCTGCCTTTCTGTTTTTTTTTTCTTATTGCTTTCCATTCTTCCAGTGGTCGGCAGCTGCACTGGGGGTTAACCCTATCAATATACCCCCCCCCACTGACTGCTAGGTTTGAGCGCTTCAGGAACTTGTTGCTTAATTCCTTGAATGATCCTGCCTTGAACCTTGTTTGTCCTGAACCTTGAACTCTTTGCTCCTCCTATGAACTTCCTGATTTAAGCCATGTCTCTGCACTTCCTGTTTGCCAGATTATTGTTCTCTCTCCAGGCAGTATCTTGCTTTTTTCTTTCCTGCTGCCGTCCCTATCTTTACTACCGCTCATTACTGACCCTTGGTTTGTTCCTTGACTACGTTTCAGCTTGATCCCAACCTGCAACCACTTGTCACTGACCTTTTGGCTTGTTTACTGACTACACTTCTCTTTGATCCTTACCTGATATATCTGCTACTTGTCCCCGGCTTGCTCACTTCCTGGTGGGGCAATCCTGAGGACCCTGACCTGGCACTAACACAAAGCTAAACCCATCTCGACCAACTGGAGCTCTGGTTTGTACTTAGTATCTCAGATGAGCCTGCGTTATTTGCCAAGATGACCTGTTTTTATACTTATCCTGCTGGTCGGTGGGAGTCGCTCTACTGCTATAGCTACTGGTCTCTGAGCCTGACCCCTGACCGTGACACCATCTGTGTGCTTAGACTCCTGGCTTCTTGATTCTACACAATACATAGTATTTCCAATGCTGTGATTCAAAGAATAGGTTTAGCTTCCCTATTCCAAAACAAATATTTAGCACAAATTAGGGACAGGTTGCTTTCATCATAGCCCAATCATGCAACTATTTTACTTTGTGACAATTTCAAGTCTTCATGCAACTGTTTTTTTCTCTTATCAGACCTCCACAAAAGATTCCCACTGTTTATTTTTCTTCTCACAAATAAAGCTGCATTTAAATGTATAAATGTGGAAAGGGATCACTTTGGTGTCCAGTCATTGTTTTTCTGACACTACCAAACCTTTTAAGAGGGATGTATCTAGCTATAGTTTAGGTTTGAGATTAGAGCAGGGGTCTCAAACTGGTGGCCCTCCAGCTGTTGCGAAACTACAAGTCCCATGAGGCATTGCAAGGCTGACAGTTACAAGCATGACTCCCTCAGGGAAAGGCATGATGGGACTTGTAGTTTCACAACAGCTGGAGGGCCGCCGGTTTGAGACCCCTGGATTAGAGGGAATCAACACTTTTAACAATTGCAAAACATTTAAAACATGGCCCACATAGTTAAATTATGCAATGGTGCAAAAAGGTACCCTGAGTTTGGTGTGTTTGGTTTTAGCACTGGGGGAAGGCACTAGAGAGCAATGCCTTGTCCTAATTCTCTCTTTACACTAAGCACCCCTATAACCCTAACACTAGCCCCATAGGTGTGCTCAGCCCATTGCATTAGGGTGTGCACCCCAAAGCTCAGACACACATGCATTTCTCTGTAATCTCAGCTGCACAGGGCAGTGAATTAATGTTTATTCACAAACTGAAGCATAGTAAAACACAGTTTTCTATTCTTCCATTATGAATGGACACAGTGAGCTAGTGTGTCCACTGTGTTCATTTAGAAAAGAAAGGGGCCGGTAAATTACATATTTACTAACCCCCTTCCCCCGCTCTCCATCCTGAAACATCCCCCTGCAGCAGCCGGAGGGGGAGGGGGAATGGAGGGAAGCCAGCATCACTGAGAGGCGGGGGGACCAACACGGGGGGGAGCCCATGCAATAGGGGGGACACGGGACCAAACATAGTGATTAGGGTGTGCCCAGGCACACCTGGCACACCCCCTGAGCAGGCCTATGACTAGCCCTTTTTTAAACCATAATACTAGCCTCCCTTAAGTTAACTTAACCCATTATTTTCATACCCATCTCTTTAATTCTCAGGGTTTAAGGCTAACTTTCCTGTGGCAGTGGATACCAAACCAAATTCCTCGTAATTAAAAGTGAGTTCTGGTATTGCTCTCAGAATGTCTTCCAAATAGTGCAAAAAGAAAAGGGAGATTATGTTATCATTAGGGATATTTGGTAAAATTGGATAAAATTATTTTGCCTTTGGTGAAGTTTCTCTGAAATTCAATCCCCCATGTATTCCAATGTATTTCACCTACATTTAATAGTAAATTATTATTGCTAAAATGTATATTAACTGTTAAGAATTTTGCCACTTGATATTACATATTGCATGTGAATAACAGAATGTGTGTTTATTTTTTTTGTGTTTAACATATGTAGACAATTGCAGTATATAGCAATCCCAAAGCTATCCCTAGATACCACCGTACAGCGTGTTTTAGAATGCATGACTACACATCTGAAAAACCAGAAGAAATGTAATGCTAAACTCATAGAGAAATAATTTGTGCATTATTTACTATTTAATTATTTCATAATAAAAGATTATTAGCAATTTAAACACATAGACAGTAAACATCACTGTTCTTTTCTGAGCACCACTGGGACCAAATTTTATCTAAGAGCAGGATTGTGTCACTGGTAGTCATTTAGTGCACATTGGGGTTAATTTACTAAAGCCAAATAGGCTGTTCAATTAGCTTAGGTAAAGAATGTAAATTCACTTTATAAAGAATACCAAATCACTACCAATGAGAACAAAACTAAATAAATAAATAACAAAAGGTACTTTTACTTGCACATGATTGGATGATTGAAGTCTGCAAAGCTTCACCTCATTCACTAAGCTAAGGGAAAATTATCTTGCAAAGTGTATTAATAGTTCTCTATTCTGTGGAGCTTATATACTGTATATAGGAGCCTGTATATATATATTATATATATATTCACTGCAGCCTAATAAATGTGGGCCAGAATGTTTTACTATATTAAAACAATATTTGTCAGGTATCAGCAGCATATTTAAAAAAAATATATGCACATCTTTGTAAATCTTAAGGATTCAGTGCTGTGAAGTACATATAGGACAATCTGGGAATGATCTCTAGATTTCCTCTCTCTCCCAATCATTTTAAATTTCACTCCGTACTGTGACCTAGGGTAACAAACAGATCTCAAATCTGACCCTCTATAATACATATTTCTATAATGCTAATACATGTTGCCTGTATGTTTAGAATTTTCATGTCTAGTCACACCCTGAGTCACTAGAAGAGGTTGAGAATAATATTAATAAATATTATTAACACTGATAAATGGCAGTTAGCAAATATTTTGTGGTAATTAAAACGCGGGAAGACAAAATGGCAACTACCAATTATCCTTTAATAAATCAGCCCCACTGTCTATACAGGAAACAAAAAAGCAAGATTTTTCTAACCCAACCATTTTACTGGATGAAATTATGATGTTTCTAACTAGCAACCCACTGTAATGGCAAGGAGTGGATTAGCAGGTTAGAAAATATGCCCCAATCACGTTTGTTTCCCCTTTCCATGCTTTATCCTCTTCCCTATCCATAGCTGTAAACTGCAGGCTGAGCTGAGTTTGAAGGTTTGTGTCCTGCTTTGCAGTGTTCTATTGAAGGAATCTGAAAAGTCAGACAAGGACTGAGTCATGATCTTAAATCTTTAAAGGCAGAGCTCTTTATTTTTTGCCTCCTTTACAGGGCCCTCTGCAGACTTTTAAGTAAGGCAGGTTGCAGTAACCTATGGCAAACAAGAATTCATTTTCAATATAACTGCTATAAACTGAAAAGTTATTGATTGCAGTATAATATCAGCGTGAATCATAATCACTGCTTATTGCTCTTATCAATTACAGCTGGTAAATGTTTAATTCTAATATGTCTATGTTTAAATTGTATCAATCAATGAAGTTACATTTCAAATAATTGTGTTACAGCTATCAACACCAGCATAGGTTTCATTAACTCTGTAGCTAGATGTACTCTTTATTCCCAGTTGGCATTACCTTTCTTGTGCCCTCTAGTATTTTTGCATTTTAATTGCCTTGAGCAGACAGTAATTAGATTGTTGTCAATATGCTCCAATTCAATAATATTTAAACTTCATCCTTAATGTCTGAACTAGGACCAGATATTTATTATCCAGAAAAATACAGTGTCTTAGAATTGTGCCAAGTCAAAAAAGAGCCCTAAATGTTTTTAATACCGCATTATTTGCTTTAAAAAAATTAAATTATGCTACAGATACATTTGAGTAAATCAATTTGCAAAGATTGCACTCAATGGCAGGTTGGTATATTTTAGATCTTTATGAGTATACAGACACGTACACACTCAGACAGACTGACCAATCACAGTTTGCCTGTGCGCTGTTAGATTCACTACCACCAGAACTTTTTGGACCATTTTAAGGAGCTATTAGCAGAATACTAAAAGTGTGCACTGAATCTGTACTGGGGGTTTCTACGTGTTTGTAATTGAAGTTCCTGACGTCTTTAGTGAAATGTTTTTAAACATGTGCAAAAAGATTGTAGTAATTGTAGTACATGTAGTTTTATTACATAAAAGTGTGTGTACAGGAATGGTGATTGACAGTTTCTTGTTCTGTATGTAGGCTGGTGCCTACTTTATACTTTATATTGTGGGTTTTCGTGTTTATTATGCCAATGTGCATGTTAAATTAAAAAATGTTGGCTGATATCACAGTGGTTGGGTCATTTGTGACAGTTTCCACTGCAGGTATGTCACTTTCTCTTGTGAAGAGCATAAATGCAGGGAAACTGACCTCATGAGGAGTGCATGGTGTCAGAAGCATACAAAGAGGACATGTGTAATCATGTAGTTCTTCTTCAGGCTGCAGCACCCTCCAATGGGACCTGTCCTTTATGGCAACCATGTGCCATGGATGTGTTGCTATGGACTTTAGTGGCTATGGACTACTATATCTGAGATATGAGGGGCATCATGTATTTATGCACCATTTTCTGTAAGCACCATCGGGGACAGTGTATGAAGCAGTACATCCAATCTATCTCAATCAATATTGCACAGCTAATTGGATGCCTATCGATTGTGTGTATATGGAGAAGATGTACATACAGTATGTTCAGTTTACAAATCTACAAGTTAAAACCACTTTTATAATTGAAGAAGTTGTCTGTGTCACTGGTTAGAAGTTTTCTAAATGGGAGAACAAAGTGTAACGCTGGTGAAAGGTAACCTGGCTGGTGCCATGGTAACCCTTTGATTTAGTAAGCACAGAGTTTAAGCAAGACAGCAATACCAAGCTAACGCATGCAGTTATGTGTAATAAGTGATCATTCAGTGAATCTTTATGGTTGTGGAAGTAGTAGGTGAAGAAGGGGTTGCAGCCAGCCAACACAGACAACAGGTGTCAGTAGTGGGCCATGGGGGCCCTGGTAGTGAGGGAACAGGGGGACCTCATTTTCCTCACCTTGTGGCTTGGTATCCATTTTGGAGCCTGCTACGTTAAAGGGTTAGCTTAGGGACCTAACCTAACATTATTCAAGGCCTTGCTAATCAATGGCATGGTGTCTTTCCTGAGTGCCCTCAGGTCTAAAGTGTTAAGTCAAGTGTCTAGTGAAGACGTGAGAGATCTGGTGGAGTATAAGTCATGTTCAGCATTACCTACTCAAATGACTGCAGAGTCCAGTGTTGGGGTGGATAGGAATAGATCCAGCCATCACTGTTCTGTGAATGTGTGGGGCAAATGTGTAAAGAGGGCCTCCATACAGAGGTATCCATGAAATGTCAGTACAGAACAGTGAGTTATAGTGTTTCCTTATAACTGCAATGAGAACTTTGGCCGCTTAGGGCACGATCTGTTAAATGCACCTTCCTAACATGTATAGCTTTGAAGCTTCAGAAGTTGTTTGCTCAGCAAAGAGGTAAGAGAGTCAGGTTGCCTGTGTAAGTAAGAGAAAAATGAATGTTCATATTGGTTGGGTTTGACAAAATTGTTCCTAACCTGTATATTATATCTTAACAGTAAAGTGATACAAATACATCAAAAACAAATTAAATTATTACAACACGCTAAAGAATATTCAAAAGGTATTACTAAATGCTGCTACATAAAAAACAAACACATATCACCGATTGTACTATTAATATTAGTGTAAAAACCAATAATTAATAACACCATAATGCATAACACTACATGTAAAGTGTCAAAATCACTTAAACTTTACATAAAAATATATTAACGAATCAAAAAACTGAGAAAAAACAAAATTGGAATGAACAATGTGCAAAATTGAGTGCATGTAACAAACAGTCCTTAAGGTAACATAAATCTTTACAATGAGTTCAGCAAACTGATCATATCTCCACCATGTGAATAGTGATAAACTTAATGCACCATATGTTCTACCACCAATGTGATTCAGTTAAACTGACTCCCTATGGGATTGCACTGACCAGATCCTATTGCCTTTCATTCTCATGAAAAGGCAAAAGCGCTTGATTATTAATCAGTCATCACTTGGTTATACCACCTTCTGGTGGAAGAATCTCATCACACTGCATGTGTATGCAAGAGAAGAAGGAATCCAATAGTTGCATTCCAATAGTGCAATAATCCAATAAAATGTTTTTATTAAAAATGATATCACTCACATTTAAAACTCTTGTAATCAGCATACATCACATGAATGCATTAAACAGGTAATCGAGAGCCGCAGTCTCACCACCTCCTCGCTGGTTTCAACCTCTGCCCAAGGCTCACATGTCCTAGCTTCCAGATTCACAATCTCAGCCAAGTACTACGTGGCCACACCCAAACTAGTTTCATCATTACAATTTCGTCAAAAGGAGATCAAATACATAAAATGCTGAATATTGTAAAGATTTACTTCAATACTCACTTTTTGGAGCCTGGTTTGGATTTTGACTAATTTTGATAGGACTTTCAGTTTCTCGATTTTACATTTAGGATGTCTGTGAATTCCTTAAAAAGTTTGGATCAACAACTAATTGAACTTTTAAGACGTTTTCTAACTTCCAGAAAGTTACAGTAGCAGTGAACCCTCCAACATAATCCACTTTAGAGGTTTAAAAAATACTCAGTTCTTGCTCTCTATTGTGCCCATTTTTGAGTAAGGTCTCCTAACAATGAGCAAACCATTCAATTCTTCCCCCTTCAAATCCAAGTCATTTTAGTCAAAAAGATGGAGAGACCTTTAGAAACAAAATAATTTGTTCTTGGTGGAACAATTTATGATACAGAGAATGGGCAGAAAGTAAGCAGCAGAAGGAAGGATTCTGCTATTCCACTGTATAGATATGCACTGCTAAGATTATAAAGGTTGTATGGGAGGAAGAACTGAATTTCTCATTGGGCACAATAGGCATATACAGTGGGGACAGAAAGTATGCAGACCCCCTTAAATTTTTAACTCTTATATTGCAGCCATTTGCTAAAGTCATTTAAGTTCATTTTTTTCCCCATTAATGTACACACAACACCCCATATTGACAGAAAAACACAGAATTGTTGACATTTTTGCAGATTTATTAAAAAAGAAAAACTGAAATATCACATGGTCCTAAGTATTCAGACCCTTTGCTGTGACACTCATATATTTAACTCAGGTGCTGTCCATTTCTTCTGATCATCCTTGAGATGGTTCTATACCTTCATTTGAGTCCAGCTGTGTTTGATTATACTGATTGGACACACACCTGTGGCAAGTCAGGAATAATAATTATTTTTTTTCCAACAAACTCTATTCAGAGAGTCTGTGGTGATTCATAATAAGTAAAGATGGCCAGTCTGCAACAGAAAATAAATCATCATATTATAGCAATTAGATCTTCAAAGTGCATTTATCATCTATTTAATGTGAGTATAGCTGCAGATAAATCAGCTTCTCAAATTACCCTATCCACCTTGGTGTATCATATGGATCTGGAGACTCACGGGGGCAGCTTGCAATGAGCTCCCCAAGTACCACCGGCTTTATGAAAATTGAGGTGGGTGGGTTAATTGGCCATAGAGGTGTGGGGAAAAATAGGGCTTGGCAAAGAGAGTCCCCCCCCCCAAGTTGCCGCGTGGCATCGCCCCCCCCGGTGAAGACGGCTGCACCGCAATGGTGGCCCGTGTTCTGTCAATTTCTCCAACCCATCAGAAACTCCAACCACGTCACTTACGGTTTATTTAAACCTTTAATAATTGGAGATTTTGACGAATTGGTGGTTGGACACAGCACCGACAACCAAATAGAGTCTGGTACAGGAAGACTGAGCTATTTTAACAGCACAGCGGCTAACAAGGACAAAGTTGTCACCGCCTCGGAGGTGGCCATTTTGTTGGCTATTATCAGAGCAGAGTAAGAATCTCCGCTCATAATATCCTGCACTGGACTTTATTTGGTTGCCGGTGTTGTGTCCAACCACCAATTCGTCAAAAACTCCAATTACTGCTGGTTTAAAGAAACCGGAAGTTATGTAATTGGATTTTATGATGGGTTGGAGAATTTGACAGAACACTGGTAGTGCTGCACGCCCGCAAAGTGGCGTCCTGATGTCACCGGCCTGGGGGAAGAGCCACGCACATCAGTGTGGCGATGAGGACCCGCATCAGCGGCCCGACAGCGCATGATGGTACCATGGCAAACGGGAATTATCTCAGCCACCTGGAACCCAATAGCAAAGGCCGACACCCAGAGGACAATATGGGTAACAGCAGGCGGCAGAAAACAAAAGGCATACATTTTTTACAGACACTTATTACCATAGAGATACATGTTAATAAGAATCCAATGAATACAACATCTACAGTTTATAATACATGTACACAAATTGGACAACCAGAATAGAAAATCTCACAAAAGATAAACACTAAAACCAAAACCAAAATACAAAAAACAATAAATAGAGTGAATAAAGGGACAGAGGGATAAAAGGAAAGAGTACCCAATGAATCTATTGTACTAAGGACAATTTAGAATGGAGACAGGGCAAACAGATGGATATTATCAGTTCAAAAATTGGGAAAATATTTTTTTCAATTTCTGGCCCACCTGATGTAAATCCCCCTAAGAAAGGTCTAAATGATAAAGATTCATTCAAACCTGGAGGGCATGTAGCATTAAGGTGGAAAATCCACCTTTGCTCATGTTGTAGAAGAATTTTGTTCCAGTCTCCCCCTCATATACCTGGATATATCCAATTCAGGATTATAAACTATATTTTTGGGAAAGTACCACCATGTAGGGCAGTTACATGTCTCCCTAGGGGAGATCTGGGTTACACGTTCTCATACAGATGATATGTCTATAGGCACGTTGGCAAAATTCCATTTTAGTCTTCCCTACATGGAAACATGCACAGTCGCATAGAAGAAGATACACCCCACCCATTGTCTTGCAAATGGCGTAGTGTTTTGGCCTATACTTTTCCCCATGGGGTAGGATTATAGAGTGGGATGTATTTATGGGCGGCACAGTGGTGTAGTGGGTAGCACTCTCGCCTAGCAGTAAAAAGGGTTGCTGGTTCGAATACCAACCACACCACTACCTGCCTGGAGTTTGCATGTTCTCCCTGTGCCTGCGTGTGTTTCCTCCGTGTACTCCGGTTTCCTCCCACTCTCCAGAGACATGCTGGTAGGTTAATTGGCTTCTTTCTAAATTGGCCCTAGTATATAAATGTGAGTTATGGACCTTGTAAGCTCCTTGAGGGTAGGGACAATGACAATGTATATGTAAAGCGCTGTGTAAATTGACGGCGCTATATAAGTACCTTAAATAAATAAAAAATAAATACATTTATGAACTCACAGTAATTACAACCTCCGCATCTAAAGGTACCCGGACGTTTGCATGGATCTTTCCCACCTCCCCCTTTGAATTTGCTTGATACCAATTTATCTTTGAGAGATTTGGCACGTCTAAATGTGAATGCGGGGGTTTCATGTACAAAGAAGCCAACTATGGGGTCCATTGTGAGCATATGCCAATATTCCTCTACAGTTTTTCTAATTGTTTGATGTTGATTTGAGAATTGAGTAATAATATGAATCGGGTTACTTTTAATCTGTGTTGATACTGGATTGTAGAGCAGATCATGTCGTGTCCTAGTGCATGCTCTCTTGAAGGCTTTTTTGAGGCATGTACGACAATAACCTTGTGCCAAGAGCCTCTCTTTTAGTGAATCTGCTTCTTTTTTGAAAATGGCATCATCTGAATAATTTTGTCTAATTCTGAGGTACTGGCTGTATGGTATGTACGAAATGAGAGCTCGAGGATGGAAACTGCTAGCATGTAGTAAAAAATTACCGGCAGTGGGTTTCTGATAGAGACTACTGGTCCATAGACCATCTGATCCTTTATGGATCTGAACACCCAGAAAAGTAATTGAGTTTGGATCATGGGTCATAGTGAATGTTAGATTGAAGGTATTGGTATTGATGGGAGAAACAGTTGCAGATTCTCTGGGGGTCCATCCCAAACCAAAAATATGTTGTCAATATAGCAATACCAAAAGACCACAGTCTCCATGGATGGGAGCAGGTCCTCTGATAAGCTTATTATGTGTTCCCGCTCCCCCTGGTACAGATTGCCATATAATGGGGCACAGCAAGTCCCCATAGCTACGCCCTGCACCTGGAGGAAGTGAGAACCATCGAAGGCAGAAAAGTTGTGGTTGAGCATGAACTTCAATGCACCAACAACAAAGTTGTTGAGTTTCCATTCAAAACGGCTGTTTAGAGATATGATATGTTTAATGCATGACAATCCTTTATTATGCAGTATGGAACTGTAGAGTGCCTCCGCATTGATTGCAACCAGGGATTCTGTGGGTGGAATATACAACCCATCAATATTTTGCAGTAAATGTATTGTATCACGTATATAGCGTGGTAAATTCATAACGTGTAGATGTCCATCAACAAATTTACTCAAGTTTTCGGTTAATGAACCATTGCCCAAGATAACGGGTCTACCTGATGGACGGTGTATGTTTTTGTGCAGTTTTGGTAGAGAATAGAATGTCAGTGTATGAGGCAGGGTTGTATGTACAAATTCCCATTCCAATTTAGATATAATATTATTGGCATAAGCTCCATCCACCAGATTGTAAAATTCCTGTTGGAGTCTTTCAATTTTAATGGAGGGAATCCAAAAATACCACTGTTTGTTGTTTAAGATTTTAGTACACATATTGATGTAGTTAATTCAAGTTAGTTAGTTTAGTTCATTTAATTTAAATGCCCAATATGAAGAAAATTTCAATGTAGTCAATTTACAGTATCTACTCAAACTTACTGATATGGAAACACAGGTGTTAGTGAGAGGTTTAAGTTTTTGTCCTAATGAGGATGTCGACAAGTTCGAGGTTATCATAGACCTTCAACTTTTTGCTAGGAAATTAATTCTGAAACAACTCTATTCCAAAGAGATGCCCAAGAATCCCCATTTCAAATCCCAGGAATTATAAGCTATTGATATCTTAATTGCACCACTGGAAGAAAACATTCTACCAGATCTGATCAATCGAATAGATCTCAGACATATGCTCCAGCGTTTTGACTGACCAGATACCCCCACCCCGACTCTTACAACAAATAAAAAGAAATCGGAGAAATTTCCGACATTAAATGCAAACTCCAATGTAATGGCATTTATAAAACTTACATGTAATGAAATTAAGAAATTAAAAATTTTACGTAACAGTCAGGACAATCTATCAGGAGCTGAACGAGATGCCCTAAAGACTAGCTGAAAATTCAATGATCACGGTGAAGCCCTGCGACACAGGAGGGAACATTGTTATTATGGATAATGACTACTACATCGATATGTGTACTAAAATCTTAAACAACAAACAGTGGTATCGTCAGATTCCCTCCATTAAAATTGAAAGATTCCACGTACAACCCTCCCTCGTACACCGACATTCTATTCTCTACCAAAATTGCACAAAAACTTACACCATCCATTGGGTAGACCCATTATCTCGGGCAACGGTTCATTAACTGAAAGCTTGAGTAAATTTGTTGATAGACATCTACATCCACACATTATAAATTTACCTATTAATGTACATGATACAATACATTTAATGTTAAATATTGATGGGTTGTATATTCCACCCACAGCATCCCTGGTTGCAATCAATGTAGAGGCACTCTACAGTTCCATACCGTGTGATAATGGATTGTCATGCATTAAACATATATCTCAAAACAGCTGTTTTGAATGGAAACTCAATACATTTGTTGTTGGTGCATTTGAGTTCATACTCAACCACAACTTTTTGCCTTCAGTGGTTCCCACTGTGACTTGCTGTGCCCCATCCTACGCCAATCTGTACCTGGGGGATTGGGAATGCATGATAAGCCTATCAGAGGACCTGCTCCCATTCATGGAGAATGTGGTCCTTTGGTATCTTTTTATTGACGACACATTTTTGGTTTGGGATAAGCCCCCCAGAGAATCTGCAACTGTTTCTCCAATCCATCAATAACAATACCTTGAATCTAATGTTCACTATGACCCATGATCCAAACTCGATTACGTTTCTGGATGTTCAGATCCATAAAGGACCAGATGGTCTATTGAACAGTAGTATCTATCAGAGACCATCTGCTGGTAATTCTTTACTGCATGCTAGAAGTTTCCATCCCCAAGCTCTCATTTCGTTTATACCGTACAGCCAGTACCTCAGAATTAGACAAAATTATTCAGATGATGCCATTTTCAAAAAAGAAGCAGATTCACTAAAAGAGAGGCTCTTGGCACGAGGTTATTGTCGTACATGCCTCAAAAAAGCCTTCAAGAGAGCATGCACTAGGACACGACATGATCTGCTCTACAATCCAGCATCAACACAGATTAAAAGTAACCTCATTCGCATTATTACTCAATTCTCAAATTAACATCAAACAATTAGAAAAATTGTAGAGGAATATTGGCATATGCTCACAATGAACCCCATAGTTGGCTCTTTTGTACCTGAAACCCATTCACATTTAGACGTGCCAAATCTCTCAAAGATAAATTGGTATCAAGCGAATTCAAAGGGGGAGGTGGCAAAGATCCATGCAAACGTCCGGGCATCTTTAGATGCGGAGGTTGTAACTACTGTGAGTTCATAAATACATCCCACTCTATAATCCCACCCAATGGGTAAAAGTATAGGCCAAAACACTACGTCAGTTGCAAGACAATGGCTGTGATGTATCTTCTTCTATGCGACTGTGCATGTTTCTATGTAGGGAAGACTAAAATTGCATTTTGGCAATGTGCCTATAGACATATCATCTCTATGAGAATGTGTAACCCAGATCTCCCCCTAGGGAGACATGTACCTGCCCTACATGGTGGTACTTTCCCACAAATATAGTTTATAATCCTGGATTGAATACATCCAGGTAGAGGGGGAGACTGAAACAAAATTCACCTACAACATGAGCAAAGGTGGATTTTCCACCTTAATGCTACATGCCCTCCAGGTTTGAATGATTCTCTGTTGTGTAGATCTTTCTTAGAGGGATTTACATCAGGTGGGCCAGAAATTGAGTAAATTATTTTCCCAATTTTTGAACTGATAATATCCATCTGTTTCCCTGTCTCCATTCTAAATTGCCCTTAGTACAATAGATTCATTGGGTACTCTTTCCTTTTATCCCTCTGTCCATTTATTCACACTATTTTTTGGTTTTGTTTTTTGCTTTATTGTTTATCTTTTGTGAGATTTTCTATTCAAGTTGTCCAATTTGTGTACATGTATTAGAAACTGTAGATGTTGTATATTGGATTCTTATTAACATGTATCTCTATGGTAACAAGTGTCTGTAAAAAATGTATGCCTTTTGCTTTCTGCCACATGCTGTTACCCATATTGTCCCCTGGGTGGAGTGCAGTGCATTGAGCTGGCTTGTCTTCATTCACACGGCACACAAAGGGACGCCGGGGACATCTATATGATGGTTGCTGTTGGCCTTTGCTATTTGATGGCAGGTGGCTGGGTTTATTCCCGGTTGCCATGGTACCATCACACGCCATCGAGCCGCTGACGCGGGTCCTCATTGCCATGCTGATGTGCATGGCTGTTCCCCCAATCTGGTGACGTCAGGACAATACTTTGTGGGCGTCCAGAGCTACCGGCTGGCATCGCAACGCGGCCCCCTTCCCCGGGGGGGGGGGGGGGGCGATGCCATGTGCCAGCGACTCAGGGGGCCCAGCCCCCTTTTTACCCCACACCTCTATGGGCTATTATCCCCCCGCGCCCACCTCAATTTTCATAAAGACTGTGCTACTTGGCAAACTCATTGCAAGCTGCCCTTGCGAGTCTCCAGATCCATATGATACACCAAGGTGGATAGGGTAATTTGAGAAGCTGATTTCTCTGCAGCTATACTCACATTAGATAGAAGTTAGATGCACTTTGAAGATCTAATTGATATAATATGATTTATTTTCTGTTGCAGACTGGCCATCTTTACTTATTATGAATCATCCCAGACTCTCTGAATAGAGTTTCTGTTGAAAAAAAATAGAAAATTATTCCTGACTTGCTTTTCCCTTTTCCTTTTGGAGGGAAATTCTCAAATAAGCTTTGATTTTAAACGCAGCTTAAACACCTTACTGCTCTGTCAAATCACCTTCAGCTCACCTATATAGAACTTTATGTTTTTTAGGTGAATGAAATAAATTGGCGTGCCCTCTCCTTCTTGGGTATCCTTCTGGGTACTGTGGAGCTCTAATTTCAGTCCCCTTTGTGTTTACCCCAAAGGCAGAGGTGGATATCATGATGGGTTTTAGACATTGTAATGGAACATACTCCAATTCAATTTTGAACATTTATTGTTCTACTCTATATCACTAGATCTACCCTATTTGTTGGCCTGTGGTGTCCCCTTTGGGATTTGGGCTGAGTGACCTTTGTGAGTGATCTGGGCTGGACCTCCCTGTCCCTCACCCTGTGGACTCCTGGCTGATATATGGCAGCAAAAATCCTTGTTTTTAATTGATGCGGATGTTTAGGATAGCTCTCTATATCAAAATGATCAGTGTATATTTATATTCATTTACACAATTATGTTACTGTAAATATCCCTGTACATTTATTTCTTAATAGTATGTTTTTGTTTCTGTCAATTATAGATACTATTGTCTTACACATAACCACTCACCCCTGAAGAAGAGGAATAACGTTATATCTCGAAACGCATTGGGTATACTCTGTATATGTGTGTTCCACTATACAGAGCAAAGTGGTTATATGTTTTGTAATTATTGTGTCATCACTGCACCCGCATCGATTGTAGCGTTTTAGCTTTATATTTTGAATCTCCTGTTTTCACATTTCAAATAAAACATTTATTTTATATACATTTTTTGATCCTTTGGAGTCTATGCCCTAAAAAGTCCCACCAGATGGATTTCTTTGTAGCTTGTCTAATATAGGGATGTGGGCACCCTCTCCTATTTTCCCCCATCAGCATTCAGCATACCTTTAAAAGAATTAAGTATATGACATATGCGAATGGAAGCCGCTGACAATGTCACAATAGAACCAATTGTGTACAAACATAAAAAAACAAAAATTGCCATGCTAAATAAATGATACAATAGTCCATAATGGTGCTCAAAAAATATGTGACTAGTGACAAGCCAATAAGAAAAATCCTTAAAACAGTGTCCAAAGAGGATGGTTGGATAAGATTCTACCAAGTACACCTTCACCATAATATTAACCACTTCAGCCCCGGAAGGATTTACCCCCTTCCTGACCAGAGCACTTTTTACAATTTGGCACTGCGACACTTTAACTGCTAATTGCGCGGTCATGCAATGCTGTACCTAAACGAAATTTGCGTCCTTTTGTTCCCACAAATAGAGCTTTCTTTTGATGGTATTTGATCACCTCTGCGGTTTTTATTTTTTGCGCTATAAACGGAAAAAGACCGAAAATTTTGAAAATAAACAATATTTTCTACTTTTTGTTATAAAAAAAATACAATAAACTCAATTTTAGTCATACATTTAGTCCAAAATGTATTCAGCTACATGTCTTTGGTAAAAAAAAAATGTCAATAAGCGTATATTTATTGGTTTGCGCAAAAGTTATAGCATCTACAAACTAGGGTGCACTGGAATTTACACAGCTTTTAGTTTATGACTGCCTATCTCATTTCTTGAGGTGCAAGGTGTAAAATAGCAGGGCAGTACAAAACCCCCCCAAATGACCCCATTTTGGAAAGTAGACACCCCAAGGAAATTGCTGAGAGGCATGTTGAGCCCATTGAATATTCATTTTTTTTGTACCAAGTGATTGAATAATGACAAAAAAAATTTTTTTCAAAAAGTTGTCACTAAATGATATATTGCTCACACAGGCCATGGGCATATGTGGAATTGCACCCCAAAATACATTTAGCTGCTTCTCCCGAGTATGGGGATACCACATGTGTGGGACTTTTTGGGAGCCTAGTCGCGTACAGGGCCCCGAAAGCCAAGCACCGCCTTCAGGATTTCTAAGGGCGTAAATTTTTGATTTCACTCCTCACTACCTATCACAGTTTTGAAGGCCATAAAATGCCAGGAGAGTTCAACCCCCCCCCCCCCAAATGATCCCATTCTGGAAAGTAGACACCCCAAGCTATTTGCTGAGAGGCATGTTGAGTCCATGGAATATTTTATATTTTGCCGCAAGTTGCGGGAAAATGACAAACTTTTTTTTTTTTTTTTTTTGCAAAAAGTTGTCACTAAATGATATATTGCTCAAACATGCCATGAACATATGTGGAATTACACCCCAAAATAGATTCTGCTGCTTCTCCTGAGTATGGGGATACCACATGTGTGGGACTTTTTGGGAGCCTAGCTGCTGACGGGGCCCCGAAAACCAAGCACCGCCTTCAGGATTTCTAAGGGCGTAAATTTTTTATTTCACTCCTCACTACCTATCAGAGTTTCCAAGGCAATAAAATGCCAAGATGGCACAAACCCCCCCCAAATTATCCCATTTTGGAAAGTAGACACCCCAAGCTATTTGCTGAGAGGCATGGTGAGTATTTTGCAGCTCTCATTTGTTTTTGAAAATGAAGACAGAAAAGAAAAATGTATTTTTTTTTCTTTTTTCAATTTTCAAAACTTTGTGACAAAAAGTGAGGTCTGCAAAATACTCACTATACCTCTCAGCAAATAGCTTGGGGTGTCTACTTTCCAAAATGGGGTCACTTGGGGGGGGGGGGGGTTGTGCCATCTGGGCATTCCATGGCCTCCGAAACTGTGATAGGCAGTGAGGAGTGAAATCAAAAATTTACAATCTTAGAAGCCCTGAAGGTGGTGCTTGGTTTTTGGGGTTCCGTATGCGGCTAGGCTCCCAAAAAGTCTCACACATGTGGTATCCCCGTATTTAGGAGAAGCAACAGAATGTATTTTGGGGTGTAATTTCACATATTCCCATGGCATGTTTGAGCAATATATCATTTAGTGACAACTTTGTGCAAAAAAAAAAAAAAAAAGTGTGTCTTTTTCCCGCAACTTGTGTCACAATATAAAATATTCCATGGACTCGACATGCCTCTCAGCAAATAGCTTGGGGTCAAAAATGGGGTCACTTGAACTGTCCTGGCATTTTATGCACAACATTTAGAAGCTTATGTCACACATTACCCACTCTTCTAACCACTTGAAGACAAAGCCCTTTCTGACACTATTTGTTTACATGAAAAAATATTTTTTTTTGCAAGAAAATTACTTTGAACCCCCAAACATTATATATTTTTTTAAAGCAAAGGCCCTACAGATTAAAATGGTGGGTGTTTCATTTTTTTTTTCACACAGTATTTGTGCAGCGATTTTTCAAACGTATTTTTTTGGGAAAAAACACACTTTTTTTAATTTTAATGCACTAAAACACACTATATTGCCCAAATGTTTGATGAAATAAAAAAGATGATCTTAGGTCGAGTACATGGATACCAAACATGATATACTTTAAAATTGCGCACAAACGTGCAGTGGCGACAAACTACATACATTTTTAAAAGCCTTTAAAAGCCTTTACAGGTTACCACTTTAGATTTACAGAGGTCTACTGCTAAAATTACTGCCCTCGATCTGACCTTGCACCTCACATGCATGGTGAAATTGCTGTTTACATTTGACGCCAGACCAACGCTTGCGTTCACCTTTGCGCGACAGCAGGGGGGGACAGGGGTGCTTTTTTTTTTGTTTATTTTTATTTTTTTTTGCTTTTTTATCTTATTTTTAAACTGTTCCTTTCATTTTTTTTTAATCATTTTTATTGTTATGTCAGGGAATGTAAATATCCCCTATGATAGCAATAGGTAGTGACAGGTACTCTGTTTTGAAAAAAATTGGGTCTATTAGACCCTAGATCTCTCCTCTGCCCTCAAAGCATCTGACCACACCAAGATCAGTGTGATAAAATGCTTCCCCAATTTCCCAATGGCGCTGTTTACATCCGGCGAAATCTAAGTCATGAAATGCTCGAAATTCCGGTTTCTTAGGCCATAGAGGTGATTGAAGCCATTCTGGTCTCTGATCAGCTCTATGGTCAGCTGGCTGAATCACCGGCTGCATTCTCAGGTTCCCTGTTGAGACAGGAGAGCCAGAGAAAAACACGAAAGACGGTGGGGGGGGGGCATTCCCTCCAACTGATTGTAATAGCAGTCTAGAGGCTAATTAGCTGCTAGGATTGCTTTTACATGAAAGCCGACCGCTGGCTGAAAAGAATGATACCAAGATGATACCTAAACCTGCAGGCATCATTCTGATATAACCACTCAAAGTCCAGCAACATACCAGTACGTTGCTGGTCCTTGTTGGGCATATATTGTAATCTTTTTTTTTTCATGCAGCCTGTGGGCTGAACGAAAAAAAGAGATTGATTGGTAGGTATGCCCACCATTAGAATACCTCCCTTCATCCACCCACTTCTAATGATGGGCATACATGCACCATTTATATATGCCGAAGCATGGGGGCATCCGCCCCAAAAGTTAGGAGCAAATCGCTCCTCCGCCCCTGCTGCCCCCATGCTTCAGCATATATCACCTCCACTGGAGTCACAGCTTCATATATCGTGGGAGCAAACGCTGTTGCTGTCAAGATAAATAAATCCGCGCTGCAGCTGAATGGCGTACCTGAAAACAAAAAAATGGTTAACAATAAAACAGTAAACAGTAAAGTATAAAAAATTGCATACCTGAAAAGCAAACATGATAAATCATAATAACAATAAAACATTGCAGAATAGAATACAGTAAAAAAGAGCAGAACAATAGAGAGAGAATAGAGAGAGAGAGAACAATAAAACGACAACTATTTTTATTTTTTTTATTTTATATATTTTTTTGTGTTTTTTTTTTTTACACTTTTTTTTGTAACTGTAACTTTTATAACTGTAACCGGTTCCAGGTTTGGGTCTCTCAAAATGCAATGGCATCTTGGGAGACCCTGTGAAAGTGTGCCTAGTCTGTGCAATGCTGTACCCTACGCTAATACTCAACTACTCAAAACATTCACCAATGCAAAGACCAGGATTGTCAGGACAGGAGGGACAATAATAGCGGGTGTCACGCCTATATCCGCACTTGCTGCAGACACAACATCTTTTTTGGGGGGGTTCATTGGGTAGGGATACTCGGAAGGACATAAAGAAAATGCCTCCCATGCAGCCGACTGCATTTGGTTGGGGATGTGAATGGGGGAAGTACGGGCGCTGCAGAAGTGGTGGGTTCCCAATTAGGATTGGCGAATGCAGCAGGAAGGGCACTATGGGCACAACGGGCCTGTGTTTGTCTTCTTCTTGGTGGCAGCGGGACACTACTTGTGCTTGCCACCTCACCAGCTTCAACTGCACTTATGGGACTTGCCACGTCACCAAGTGTTACTGCAGTGCTGGTTTGACTATGACTGGGGTGTACTAGGCCGCTGGTGCTTGCCAGTTCACCAAAACGCTACCAAAAGTTATGCGTTTAGTGTTTTGTAAGTAACAGTGATCGATCGATACTGCACTTGGGTGGGCTGGGCTGGGCCGGGCGGAGGGGCAAAACGCAGGTGCTAGCAGGTTTTTGGGAACCCTAAACTGCTGGGTTCGCTAGTATAAATCTGATCGAATCAGATATTGATTCGTTCAGATACTATACCACTAAGGGAGGTGTATGGTGCGTGCGTGGGTGTTATCGCTACTAGCATTAACCTGACGCTGCCTGGGGCTGGTGCTTGCCAATTCACCAAAACGCTACCAAAAAAACTGTTAGCGATTGCAGGGATCAGGCCTGACTCTGCGAACGCTGCAGTTATGTGTTTAGTGTTTTATAAATGACAGTGATCGATCAATTCTGCACTTGGGTGGGCTGGGCTGGGCCAGGTGGAGGGGCAAAACGCAGGTGCTAGCAGGTATCTGGGCTGATCCCGCTAACACTGCGTTTTTGGGAATCCTAAACTGCTGGGGACGCTCGTATAGATCTGATCGGATCAGATATTGATCCGTTCAGATACTATACCACTAAGCTTCAACCGTATCAGTTATACGGTGATCACTGGTGAAAGGGTTAACTAGGGGGCAATCAAGGGGTTAAAACCTTTATTAGGCATATATGGGGGTCCCTGACGCTATAAAAACTGACGGCGAACCTATATATTTACCTCCCTAACTAGCGTCACCAGTGACACTAATACAGCAATCAGAAAAACGATTGCTTAGTGACACTGGCAACAGGGGGTGATCACGGGGTTAAAACTTTATTAGGGGGGTTAGGGGGTACCCTAGACCTAAAGGGGGCTACCACTAACTGCCCTACCACTTCTAACTGTCACAAACTGACACCAATGCAGTAATCAGAAAAAAAAAAACTGCTTGGTGTCACTGTGACGGGGAGGGGGTGATTAGGGGGTGATCAGGGGGTGATGGGGGGTGAAATGTGTGCCTGGTGTGTTTTACTGTGTGTGTTGTGTTGGTGCACTTACTCAGAACAGTAAATACCGAGCCGAGAAGCGATGACATCACTTCCTCTGCCCCTGTTTACTATACAGCAGCAGAGGAAGATTTTCATTCGTTGGGAGCGATCGCTAGGGGGGTGGCCACAAATGAGTGGTCTCCTTCTCAGCCTGGATCGCTCCCCTAATGAAGCCGACCGCCTCGGGAGGCTGATCACGTACCAGGTACGTGATTTTGCCTGCCCGTGCCATTCTGCCGCAGTATATCTGCGTTAGGCGGTCGGCAAGTGGTTAAGTAAGGTGTATGCTTTCCAGATCCCTAGACCACATTATAAGCGTTTAGACAGGCATTTGATTATGACCCAGCACTCAGATCACATCTGTCAGTGGTTGGACCAGAAAAGGTGATGTCATGGCTGACCAAACAAATCTCTAGTAATCCTCAAGCGTGACCAATAAGGGAGAGAAAGGGATCCACATAGTATAAAACCATAAGACGCTTTATTTTGAAAATAAGCTGCTAAACACTTACATCAATCCAGTAAAAGCCAGCATTTTAAAAAAATAGTTCCCGGGATAAAGTCCACTTGTATATAGTCTCGGATAGCGTGGTAACTTCAGACATAGACTCCGCCCTACATGTTTCGTCATCGGGGGCATGGAACACTTTTGTATGTACACTTGTTTCTGGTGCACTGTATGGCACTTATGGAAATATTTGGAGTCACAGAGAAATATTTAAAGAAAGGATCCATCACACTTTTTTACATGTGATTTATTTTTCTCATTTGCAGAGTATTAAGCACTTTAAACTGTCCTTTGCACAGTAATAAGAGACTTTAAGTATTTATCGGTGTATAACACGCACAGGCATATAACACACACCTTAATTTTAAGAGGGAAGTTTCAGGAAAAAAAACTTACATTTTAAAGAAAGAATTTTGAAGAAAAATAAGGGTTAGTACCCATCAATGCAGCCTTATCAGTGCCCATCTGCAGCCTCGCCATTGTCCATCATTGCAGCCTGATCAGTGCCCATCATTGCAGCCTTGCCCATCATTGCAGCCTGATAAGTGCCCATCTGCAGCCTTGCCCATCATTGCAGCATGATCAGTGCCCATCTGCAGCCTTGCCAATCATTGCAGTCTGATCAGTGCCTATCTGCAGCCTTGCCCATCATTGCAGCAAGGAGAAGGAAGAAAAGGAAGTTCATAAAATAAAAAAGAATATTTGAAAGTCTTGACAAGGGGTAGGGTGATATTAGAGGAGATAGAGGTGGAAGAGGAAAAAGCTGAATTGGCAGCAATTAAAAGAAGTGTCTGCTTTTCACTCTTGAGGAGGAGAAAAAGGGCAACACTGAAGAACAAAGTGACTGCTCAACCCCCCTTTAAAGTGGATGCAAACCCTCACATATACCCAGTGAAGTAAACAGCCTCAGATGATACACAGGGATGAAACAAATCTCCCTACATACGTTTTACATGTATATCAGCTGTCTTCAGCTTTATATACTGTTTAGAAAGTTGAGATTGTGTTAGGAGATTTTCTCTTCGTGTTCAACACTGCAGTGAAGTCTGGGCATACAGCCAAGACAGCTGATTGGAGGAAAGACACACACCCCTTCTCCTTATAGATAGAGACTTTCAGAGCTGATCACTGTATAGTACATGGCTCTGCTAATCTATTTATAGAATCCTCCCCAACACAAAACTCTGGCTGCTTTTATCATATGTGACTGAGAACTTGTCAGGAGTTATCAGGCTGATAACAGAAGAACAGAGCAGGAGAAAGCTACGGGACATAGGGCTTTGAAGAGAGATAACAAAACACTGCAGATATATGTGCCCAGCTCAAATTTCATGAATAGGGTTTACATCCACTCTAGGTAAGAGGAGAGAAAAAGGGTGCATAAATAACACTTTAAAACAAAGTGTCTGCTATGCGCTATTGAGGAGGTGAAAATGGGTATATTAGCAGTACCTGAAAATAAAGTGGCTGCTATGTGCCCTTTAGGAGAGGAGAAAAGGGGTGCATTAGCAGAACTTGCAGGCAAATGACTGCTTTGCGGCTGGGAGGAGTAAGAATAGAAATGTGTTTTTTGAACAATTTACTACTTCCTGAGTGATTCACTACTGGCAGGGTGCATAAAAAAAGGCTCCCCAGAGCCTCTCCACACTGCCTCTCCAATATATATTACAATTGAAGGAGGATTTGAGGAAGGGCAAGCAACCAATGGCTGCATTATTTATCACTTAACTTTTTGTTGCTGTATGCCCTTCCCCCTGAGCATAGCATTTTCCCCTCTATTCCCTCTATTTGCTACTACTTGCCCTTCCCCCTGCGTTGTGGTAAGACAGGGAGTCTATGGCCATAGAATATGCCTCACAAATATTGTGTGACATCTTTACAGTGCCAGAGCAAGAGAATAGGCTAGGAGAAGTGGAAGGAGCTGGTAATGGTGGCAGAATGACAGCATGTAGCCTGGAATGGTGCATATGCTCTGGGGCACTTGGGAGGGAATGCTCGTTCCCAGAGGTCAGGAGATGAGGCCAGTGAGTAGGAGGGGACTGTTACTACTGGAGAATTCTGCAATTGTTTAGGCCTTCACTTGACCATCCTCAGTGGGGCCCTCTGACCCTATTATCCATTTGATGTGGCATATCTTAAGCCTCAGAAACCCCATGTGAGACTTCCCTCCTTGTCACTAGAGGCCGTAGAAGTTGCAGTGGATGCAGCAGAATATCATAGAGTGGGACAAGATTTGGAAAGTGAGAGAGGTGGAGGAATTCATAGTGTGGACTTTTTCCTGCTGACTTTTCCATGGCTGATATACTGCTGGCAGAGGCTACAGATCACAATGATGCTGTTGGCAGCAGATATGTTAAAAAAAAGATCCACACTACTGTCTGCTCAGGTGATCACATACTGTCCTGATGATAGCCATTTCTACCAAACACATACTTGATTTTTGACATTTTGGGGAATAATTGGGGATAAGGGGATGGCAGGGTGTTCAAGGAATGAGGAGTTGTTGTTTTGAAGTATTTTTGTGTACTGTGTTTTGACATTTTATTAAACATAGTATGGTACTTTAATAAGACAATGTGGTACTGTGAAAAAAAAGTACAATAATAAATTGGTGTTCCACTGTCCAATATGTATGAAGTTGAGGGCTTTAACTGGTGTTGCAGTCAAAACTACCTAAAATTAAAAAAAAAAAATTTTTAAGACGAAATTAATCAAATTGTTGTATTGCTGCTGCACGTACACTAAGCTAGTAGAAAAAACTACAAAAAAATTACAGGTCTAAAATATGTGATGCCAGAATACAGTGTCACTGATGCTGTCTGTTAAACTCGTACCGTTTCGTAATACCACATGTAGCACCCTCTAGTGTGCTACTAGTGTTAGGGTTTACTGCAGGTCAGGCTGGATGACTCATAAAGGCAGGTCTCTGGTACCTCCCCCTGGATCTGGAGGTTTGGAGAAATTTCTAGAAGTTTGTGGGCGGAGGCCAGGAGGATCTGCATACTTGAGAAAACCTGGTCAAACCCCAGGGAGAATGCTCTGGCAGGGTGGATAGGTCATCCCTAAACATGGAGAAGCCATGCCAGCAGGGGAGTTGGGTAGAAGATGGACTGCAGAGGAGTCTGCCAGTGGCCTAGGAGGTACCCTTGGGTTTGGGGGTGGGGGGGCTTTGCCTCCAGGCTGGGCTTGAGCTGGCTTGGGAAAATCTTGACAGCATGATGGTTTGAAAGGAATCTTAGCTGAGGAGCAGCAGGGAGCAAAGAGGACAGAGTGACTACATCAGCACACCCAGGGATTCACAAGGGGACAGACAGTCACATATAGCAAGCCTTTCAGGAGGACAGTGTTGTGCTTGACCCTTCCTATCCCTTTCCCTGGGAAATCTTTGGAGCAGCCAGGTGGGCTGATGGAGAAGCAGCCAGGAGGACTGGTAGTTCTTACAGGCAGTAGAGTTGGGAGCAGTTTCTATGGAGGAGTTGGAGATACTCCTGTATTCAGCTAGAGTTCCTAGTCCTTAAGGGGATTTCGCTTTTCATCACCAAAGACTGCTAGAGGCCAGGAGGGAGAACAGTCCAGGATTTTTGTACATAGGGAGGAAGTTGTCATCTATTGTTTCAGGCATGTTGGGCATCCAATAACCCCTTTACCCCATCCAAGTTATCACCCCTAATAAAACAACAAAAACAAGCTCAAAGACTGTTTCTGGTGTCTGGATGCAAGTGGAAAATAGTTTTCCACTTTGCCTGGCTGTGCAGGAATAGGAGAACAATTCACCAGCGGGGGCAGTGCTACACACATACAATGTACACACAATGAAGTTTGAATTTGAGTTAAGAAATTTCAAGTTTGACACAGGATTGGAGGAAGAGCCCCCAGGAGCCAAACCTGAGGACATTCACTAATCAATAGTAAACACATCATGTCCTGCTGTATTTAAATTCCTTTTTCACTCTATGCAATTCAAAGTGGGTACAGACAACACAACGCAGGAGCAAATCAAAATAATCTCTCAATGCAAACAATTTTTACCTGAAAGCACCAAAAAAAGAATGGCCCAATTGACTTGGTTCATAGTATCACACCTATATTCACTTATTTATATGCTTTGCAGTGCGCTCAGCAAAACAGCAAAGCACAGCCCAATGCACGTGTGACTTGATGGCTTTTAAAATGGAAAACTAAACATATCCTAAGCTGAGCTGCACTTTGATTGCTGGCAGGCTATGCACAGAAATTCCAATGTAGATGAATGCAAGTAGATCTGCTTAGCACAAGTGTAGATAGATTTTTGACTACACAAAACCTATTGTAGCATACATTATTTATTTATGTCACTGTCTGAAGATGTCCCACTACAACCATCATGTAGTTTTGTCATCGTTTTTCTGTACTGTTCAATTTATCAAGTTGACCCAGAATATGTTATGATTTATTGTTATTTAGCTTGCTTGAATGTTTCCTATTAAGTTACATCAACAATCCGTGGCACATAAGTCTCACTGGTTCATTGCAATTAAGGTAGAATTCAGGAGTTTTGGGGAGGCGTTGCATTAAAATGTCAAATATGAATAAATATGTGATTTTCCTGTGTAAATTGGTTCTACAGCATCCTGTGTGCCGTGGAAAAACACGTCAGGACAGGTTGATTAATGAAAACCACTAAGGTAGCTATTACTCCAGTTTCATGAATGTTCAGGAGTGCAAAACTCATAACTAGAAGTTGTAGAACACATCTTAAATCATGTTCTACACAATGAGCTATGTCTCTCATTCTCTTTAAGCATCTCTATCCCTCTACTGATGGGAACAATTCCATCACATTGTTATGTGACAGCTAAGTCTATAGTAAAACAATATGCTGGCTGTTATTTTTATCAGTATGTACAGTTTCTTCATGTTTAGATATTGGAATTTTTTACTTGTCTGCTTTTAACATCTAGTGTGGGAAATATATAGATACATCACTAAAAACTCTCATGGAAGTATAGATTCATAATATCTTTTTACAATGCTTTGGCACCCAAGGTAAGATCAGCAAATTATACAACTTCAAGCATACATGGGACTTATAACATTAACTTATTAAGCTTAATAAAGTTTTAAATTGCTGATATAACAAAACCCAGAAATAAATACAAAATAACATTTGTGAATCATGTTACCCAGTTATCTCTAAGCCTTGTGTTGTTCGCATCACATTCCCAAATAGTAACAATAACAAAACAGATAGAGATTAAATATGTGGGACAACGAATTGTAAAAGTACTGCATTCACTGCTTTTCTCCTCCCTTGTAGCCACCAATCTTTGGCATGTACGCTTGAGCATGTAAAACGATGAAGTAACTATGAATGAAATGAATAAGTGTAATCTACTGATTCAACTTTACTGTCAAACACTGTGTGTTCTCCTGGCTGGGACAGCTCTGCGGATGGGATTCCCCCAAAAACACTGACTGTGTTGATGGGTAAATAAATTATTTTCTTTCTTGCAGCCTACGGTTGCAGGAAAGAAAAGTGCATCATTTATGGCCTGACTTAAGCCTAGTACACATGGGCCGTATGTCTCACAAAATCAATAAAAATCAGCCGACATTTGGCCCATGTATATATGGCAGCCGGTCCAACAGAAGCCGGCTGCCATATATACATAGACATACATAGCTGGAGTGTTCTGGTGGGTGGGGGCATCCCCCTGGCAGAACACAATAGCTGAGCATGGGAGATCATTGTACTAACGTTGGATCATTAGTACAGCGGCTCCGGCCTGAGCTGTCAGTTTATTGCTCCTTCAACCCACTGGGTTGAAAAAGACAGCAAAAACAATTTTATCCCTCTTTTGTATGCTAGTGGTCCCATCAATCCTCCAAGCACTGGAGATGAACAAAGGCCAGTCATATTGTTAGTCTAGCCTGTGTGACAACCATAGCTGCTTCCACAAATGCCAAGGAGAAGTGAGTGTAGACACAAAGGAGCAAGAAGTGTGCTGTTTGCAGCATTAACAGTGGAAAATAAAGGGGATATAAGCCTGAAAAAAGAAAACTAACACATCCACCACATTTAAGGACTGGAAAGCTGCAATATATTAAATGTTTTATTAGGTTTAATATCAGCTGAAGAACATTATAGACTATTACCCAAATGAATGTTCTTAAAGCCTATCTTGGAAGTGAAATTTCCAAATGCACACAGTACACAGATCTATGTTTTGCACCACTTCAGTTCTCACACTTCACATCTCCAGCACTATTATCCGAATAGCCCTGTCATGATTTATGTTTACTCTCTGGGATAACTACTAGAAAAATTATGGATTGGAATTTTGAATCCACTAATCCCCAAGTAACAAATAGAGTTGGACGAACGGTTTGGGCCGAGCAAAAGCTGGGGCCAAACATTGCCTATTCGCCCGTTCGGCAAACACCTGAATTTGCAGGGCACTTGGAGGGATGTTTGCCGCCCAAGCGCACCACAATGCACTGCACACTTGGATGAAGCCTTGCACCTGACCGCTGGTCAGTGCAAGGCTTTGCTAACTAGGGCACAGAGCACTGTTAGAGCCCTGATTGGACAAAGTGATAATGATTTTATCCAATCATGGCTCAGTCCTCAAAGTCCCACCCCACACTATAAAAGGTTCCTTCCCACATTTTTCCACAACTGTTTGACAGGGACATCAAATTTCACTTTTTTACAGCAAGGCAAATACTTGCTTTCATCAAGACTACCTCTAGAAGGTCACGGGGTGAAGGCACCACCAACACCCAAAGACCAATTTATCCACAACTGTTTGACAGGGGCATCAAATTTCACTTTTTTACAGCAAGGCCAATTCTTGCTTTCATCAAGAGTACCTCTATAGGGTTACAGTGTGAAGGCACCACCCACACCCATAGCCCAATTTTTCTGCATCTGTTACTTCTATCCAAAGTCTGCGAAAGAGACACCAGAATTTATCCAATCATTAACCACTTAAGGACCGCCTCACGCCGATTTACGTCGGCAAGGTGGCACGGAATCACGTACATATACGTGACCTGCCTCCCGCGGGCGGGGGGTCTGATTGGACCCCCCCAGTGCCCGAGGCGGTCCGCTTCTGACCAGCGGCGATCAGAGATGAGGGGGAGACCATCCGTTCGTGGCCCCCCCCTCGCGATCGCCGCCGGCCAATCAAGTCATTCCTTTGCTGCTGTATGCTAAACAGCAGCAAAGGAAATGATGTCATCTCTCCTCGGCTCGGTATTTTCCGTTCCGGCGCCGAGGAGAGAAGATTTCAGAGTGAGTGAAAACACACACACAGTCAGTAGAACATGCCAGGCATACAAAACACCCCCCTTTACCCCCCTTTTCCCCCCGATCACCCCCCAATTACCCCCCAATTACCCCCCCCTGTCACACTGACACCAAGCAGTTTTTTTATTTATTTTTTTTTTTTTTCTGATTACTGCATGGTGTCAGTTTGTGACAGTTACTGTGTTAGGGCAGTTTGGGTTAGCCCCCTTTAGGTCTAGGATACCCCCCTAACCCCCCCTAATAAAGTTTTAACCCCTTGATCACCCCCTGTCACCAGTGTCACTAAGCGATCATTTTTCTGATCGCTGTATTAGTGTCGCTGGTGACGCTAGTTAGGGACGTAAATATTTAGGTTCGCCGTCAGCGTTTTATAGCGACAGGGACCCCCATATACTACCTAATAAAGGTTTTAACCCCTTGATTGCCCCCTAGTTAACCCTTTTACCACTGATCACCGTATAACTGTTACGGGTGACGCTGGCTAGTTATTTTTTATTAAAAAAAAAGGGCACCCGTTGTTTATTACCAAATAAAGGTTTAGCCCCCTGATCGCCCGGCGGTGATATGCGTCGCCCCAGGCAGCGTCAGATTAGCGCCAGTACCGCTAACACCCACACACGCAGCATACGCCTCCCTTAGTGGTATAGTATCTGAACGGATCAATATCTGATCAGATCTATACTAGCGTCCCCAGCAGTCTAGGGTTCCCAAAAACGCAGTGTTAGCGGGATCAGCCCAGATACCTGCTAGCACCTGCGTTTTGCCCCTCCGCCCGGCCCGGCCCAGCCCACCCAAGTGCAGTATCGATCGATCACTGTCACTTACAAAACACTAAACGCATAACTGCAGCGTTCGCAGAGTCAGGCCTGATCCCTGCGATCGCTAACAGTTTTTTTGGTAGCATTTTGGTGAACTGGCAAACACTAGCCCCAAGCAGCTACAGGTTAGCGCCAGTACCGCTAACACCCACGCACGCACCGTACACCTCCCTTAGTGGTATAGTATCTGATCGGATTTATATCTGATCCGATCAGATCTATACTAGCGTCCACAGCAGTTTAGGGTTCCCAAAAACGCAGTGTTAGCGAGATCAGCCCAGATACCTGCCAGCACCTGCGTTTTGCCCCTCCGCCCAGCCCACCCAAGTGCAGTATCGATCGATCACTGTCACTTACAAAACACTAAACACATAACTGCAGCGTTCGTAGAGTCAGGCCTGATCCCTGCGATCACTAACAGTTTTTTTGGTAGCATTTTGGTGAACTGGCAAGCACCAGCCCCAGGCAGCATCAGGTTAGCGCCAGTACCGCTAACACCCACGCACGCAGCATACGCCCCCCTTAGTGGTATAGTATCTGAATGGATCAATATCTGATCTGCTCAGATCTATACTAGCGTCCCCAGCAGTTTAGGGTTCCCAAAAACGCAGTGTTAGCGGGATCAGCCCAGATACCTGCTAGCACCTGCGTTTTGCCCCTCCGCCCGGCCCAGCCCAGCCCACCCAAGTGCAGTATCGATCGATCACTGTCACTTACAAAACACTAAACGCATAACTGCAGCGTTCGCAGAGTCAGGCCTGATCCCTGCGATCACTAACAGTTTTTTTGGTAGTGTTTTGGTGAACTGGCAAGCACCAGCGGCCTAGTACACTCCGGTCGTAGTGAAACCAGCACTGCAGTAACACTTGGTGACGTGGCGAGTCCCATAAGTGCAGTCCAAGCTGGTGAGGTGACAAGCACAAGTAGTGTCCCACTGCCACCAAGAAGAAGAAACACAGGCCCGTCGTGCCCATAATGCCCTTCCTGCTGCATTCGCCAATCCTAATTGGGAACCCACCACTTCTGCAGCCCCCGTACTTCCCCCATTCACATCCCCAACCAAATGCAGTCGGCTGCATGAGAGGCATTTTCTTTATGTCCTCCCGAGTACCCCTACCCAACGAACCCCCCCCCAAAAAAGATGTGTTGTGTGCAGCAAGCGCGGATATAGGCGTGACACCCGCTATTATTGTCCCTCCTGTCCTGACAATCCTGGTCTTTGCATTGGTGAATGTTTTGAACGCTACCATTCACTAGTTGAGTATTAGCGTAGGGTACAGCATTGCACAGACTAGGCACACTTTCACAGGGTCTCCCAAGATGCCATCGCATTTTGAGAGACCCGAACCTGGAACCGGTTACAGTTCTAAAAGTTAGTTACAAAAAAAAGTGTAAAAAAAAAAAAAAAATATATAAAATAAAAAAAAATAGTTGTCGTTTTATTGTTCTCTCTCTCTCTATTCTCTCTCTATTGTTCTGCTCTTTTTTACTGTATTCTATTCTGCAATGTTTTATTGTTATTATGTTTTATCATGTTTGCTTTTCAGGTATGCAATTTTTTATACTTTACCGTTTACTGTGTTTTATTGTTAACCATTTTTTTGTCTTCAGGTACGCCATTCACGACTTTGAGTGGTTATACCAGAATGATGCCTGCAGGTTTAGGTATCATCTTGGTATCATTCTTTTCAGCCAGCGGTCGGCTTTCATGTAAAAGCAATCCTAGCGGTTAATTAGCCTCTAGACTGCTTTTACAAGCAGTGGGAGGGAATGCCCCCCCACCGTCTTCCGTGTTTTTCTCTGGCTCTCCTGTCTCAACAGGGAACCTGAGAATGCAGCCGGTGATTCAGCCAGCTGACCATAGAGCTGATCAGAGACCAGAGTGGCTCCAAACATCTCTATGGCCTAAGAAACCGGAAGCTACGAGCATTTCATGACTTAGATTTCGCCGGATGTAAACAGCGCCATTGGGAAATTGGGAAAACATTTTATCACACCGATCTTGGTGTGGTCAGATGCTTTGAGGGCAGAGGAGAGATCTAGGGTCTAATAGACCCAAATTTTTTCAAAAAAAGAGTACCTGTCACTACCTATTGCTATCATAGGGGATATTCACATTCCCTGAGATAACAATAAAAATGATTAAAAAAGAATATGAAAGGAACAGTTTAAAAATAAGATAAAAAAGCAAAAAAATAATAAAGAAAAAAAAAAGCACCCCTGCCCCCCCTGCTCTCGCGCAAAGGCGAACGCAAGCGTCGGTCTGGCGTCAAATGTAAACAGCAATTGCACCATGCATGTGAGGTGTCACCGCGAATGTCAGATCGAGGGCAGTAATTTTAGCAGTAGACCTCCTCTGTAAATCTAAAGTGGTAACCTGTAAAGGCTTTTAAAGACTTTTAAAAATGTATTTAGTTTGTCGCCACTGCACGTTTGTGCGCAATTTTAAAGCATGTCATGTTTGGTATCCATGTACTCGGCCTAAGATAATCTTTTTTATTTCATCAAACATTTGGGCAATATAGTGTGTTTTAGTGCATTAAAATTTTAAAAAGTGTGTTTTTTCCCCAAAAAATGCCTTTGAAAAATCGCTGCGCAAATACTGTGTGAAAAAAAAAAAATGAAACACCCACCATTTTAATCTGTAGGGCATTTGCTTTAAAAAAAATATATAATATCTGGGGGTTCAAAGTAATTTTCTTGCAAAAAAAAATAATTTTTTCATGTAAACAAAAAGTGTCAGAAAGGGCTTTGTCTTCAAGTGGTTAGAAGAGTGGGTGATGTGTGACATAAGCTTCTAAATGTTGTGCATAAAATGCCAGGACAGTTCAAACCCCCCCCAAATGACCCCATTTTGGAAAGTAGACACCCCAAGCTATTTGCTGAGAGTCATGTCGAGTCCATGGAATATTTTATGTTGTGACACAAGTTGCGGGAAAGAGACAAATTTTTTTTTGCACAAAGTTGTCACTAAATGATATATTGCTCAAACATGCCATGGGAATATGTGAAATTACACCCCAAAATATATTCTGTTGCTTCTCCTGAGTACGGGGATACCACATGTGTGAGACTTTTTGGGAGCCTAGCCGCGTACGGGCCCCCGAAAACCAAGCACCGTCTTCAGGCTTTCTAAGGGCGTAAATTTTTTATTTCACTCTTCACTGCCTATCACAGTTTCGGAAGCCATGGAATGCCCAGGTGGCACAAACCCCCCCCCCCCCCCCAAATGACCCCATTTTGGAAAGTAGACACCCCAAGCTATTTGCTGAGAGGTATAGTGAGTATTTTGCAGACCTCACTTTTTGTCACAAAGTTTTGAAAATTGAAAAAAAAAAATGTTTTTTCTTGTCTTTCTTCATTTTCAAAATCAAATGAGAGCTGCAAAATACTCACCATGCCTCTCAGCAAATAGCTTGGGGTGTCTACTTTCCAAAATGGGGTCATTTGGGGGGGTTTTGTGCCACCTGGGCATTCCATGGCCTCCGAAACTGTGATAGGCAGTGAAGAGTGAAATCAAAAATTTACACCCTTAGAAATCCTGAAGGCGGTGATTGGTTTTCGAGGGCCCCGTACGCGGCTAGGCTCCCAAAAAGTCCCACACATGTGGTATCCCCATACTCAGGAGAAGCAGCTAAATGTATTTTAGGGTGCAATTCCACATATGTCCATGGCTTGTGTGAGCAATATATCATTTAGTGACAACTTTGTGCAAAAAAAAAAAAAAAATTGTCATTTTCCTGCAACTTGTATCAAAATATAAAATATTCCATGGACTCAACATGTCTCTCAGCAAATAGCTTGGGGTGTCTACTTTCCAAAATGGGGTCATTTGGGGGGGGTTTTGTGCCATCTGGGCATTTTATGGCCTTCAAAACTGTGATAGGTAGTGAGGAGTGAAATCAAAAATTTACGCCCTTAGAAATCCTGAAGGCGGTTATTGGTTTTCGGGGCCCCGTACGAGGCTAGGCTCCCAAAAAGTCCCACACATGTGGTATCCCCGTACTCAGGAGAAGCAGCTGAATGTATTTTGGGGTGCAATTCCATATATGCCCATGGCCTGTGTGAGCAATATATCATTTAGTGACAACTTTTTGTAAATATTTTTTTTTTTTTTGTCATTATTCAATCACTTGGGACAAAAAAAAAATATTCAATGGGTTCAACATGCCTCTCAGCAATTTCCTTGGGGTGTCTACTTTCCAAAATAGGGTCATTTGGGGGGGGGGGGGGGGGGGTTGTACTGCCCTGCCATTTTAGCACCTCAAGAAATGACATAGGCAGTCAAACTAAAAGCTGTGTAAATTCCAGGAAATGTATCCTAGTTTGTAGACGCTATAACTTTTGCGCAAACCAATAAATATACGCTTATTGACTTTTTTTTACCAAAGACATGTGGCCGAATACATTTTGGCCTAAATGTATGGCTAAAATTGAGTTTATTGGATTTTTTTTATAACAAACAGTAGAAAATATCATTTTTTTTCAAAATTTTCGGTCTTTTTCCGTTTATAGCCCCAAAAATAAAAATGGCAGAGGTGATCAAATACCATCAAAAGAAAGCTCTATTTGTGGGAAGAAAAGGACGCAAATTTCGTTTGGGTACAGCATTGCATGACCGCGCAATTAGCAGTTAAAGCGACGCAGTGCCAAATTGGAAAAAGTCCTCTGGTCCTTAGGCAGCATAATGGTCCGGGGCTGAAGTGGTTAAAAACAATGCTTCTGTAAAAACAATCTTTTTAAAAAAAAGATTTTTGCATTAGTAAATGTCCCTCGGGGCAGTACCCGGGCCCCCATTCCCTTTTTATGGCCAATAACTTGCATATAAGCCTTTAAAACGGGAACTTTTGATTTGTCAAATTTAGGTCCCATAGACTTCAATGGGGTTTGTCATGTGGGTCCAAACCTTTGCAGTGTTCGAGAGTTCTGGCACGAACCAAACCGGGGGGTGTTCGGCCCATCTCTAGTAACAAATATGCTCACTGAGACTAGAGGGTAAGCCAAGACACCTAGATGTCATAGAGAGTCTGTTGCAGCTATTGGTCCAGGTTTTTTTAATTTTTATATATTTTATTAAAGCTTTATTAAACACATTTCAATTTCAGCGAGTAGGGGCTATTTCTATTTTTTTAATAATTGTAATTTTATCATTATTGTATTTTATTCATTTTTGAAAAAACACAAGTACAGGAATAGGAAAGAGAAAAAACAGCTGTCCATTGACCCAGTTTACATACCCAGAAAATCACTTTTATTAACTGTGAGGGTGCAGTCCAGGTATAATGTGATAAATTTCCATCATGCCAAGTGAACTGTAGTGACTGGGAGTGCTGCGACTGGGGTTGCTGGTTTTGACCATGGGCGTCCGCAGAACGTTTTTTTTTGGGGGGGGGGGCATCACCCATGCTCCGCCCTTTTTTGTCAATGTCATGGAGGGGCTTGAGTGGGCGGTGCCGTGCTTGCTGGATCTACATCTCTCTATCTCACCCCAGTAGGTCATCATTTTATAACTAAAATGATGCCCTCATACTGATGTGCACAGTGATATATGTGTAGGGCAAACACCATTTTCCTACCTAGGTGACCTAGCACATGTGTTTTTGTATGTGTGTGTGCGGGGATGGGGGGGAGGCCTCTAAAAAATGTATTATTGTTTGTGTCCATTTGAACAGTTAAAACTTTTTAAAATATATTTATTCATTTTTTTCCATTACTTTATTGTTATCACATAGAGAACCAATAGCCCCTATGTGATGGCATATAGGTGAAAGGGGAGGTGGCACATCATAGCAGTTGTGGAAGTGATCAGCCAACATTTGGACTTAGAAAAGTACACATACTTCTGCTATTGCAGCCAGAAGTGTGTTAAAAGAACATGTCTGCAACACAATAAAAATCTGAAGCTCCAGAAAGTGGCTGGGGATTAAGATTTTGCCACCCCCCCCCCCCCATATTGGCACTCATTGGTCTGATCGAGTCTGCCTGTCAGTTTTTCAGGTGGACTCAATCAGACCCTCAATTGTCCTCTATGGAGTGGTAGATGTAAACAGACTTGTGTCCGTTTACACCCCCGCCTACATGCAATCCAATCTGCCAAAAACAAGCGAAGGGGATCTGTTCCCCTATGTCTGGGCAGATGGGATGGAGAGTACAAGTCTGATTACACCTCACCACCCACAGAGCAGAGTGGGCTGTGTGGGATCTGCTCAGCAGGGGATCAGCACACAGCCCACTCTGTAATCTTCTGTCTTGTCCCCATGTCCATTTCTGTCCCCATTTCTCTTTTTCCCTTGAACTCTGTCCCTATGTTCCTATCTATTCCTCATCTCTAGAGGGTCCCCATGGTGTACATGTCAGCAGGCTGTCTTATGAAAAGCACTACGTGCTGATCCCGCTCCTGTGCTTGATTACTCCTCCCCCTAGTCTCACTGGACTCCTCCCTCTCATCTCTCGCCTCCAGTTCAGTGGTGATTGTTGACTCTGTGCTGGACTGGAGGCATTTCTGTGGGAATTGTTCAGTGCGGGGCTGGAGCCTGGAGAGAGAAAAGCGGTTGATCTGCCCTTCACCTGGGACTCAGAGAGAGGAGGGGCAGTAGCAGCCTGGAGTGGTGAGTAAATGGAAGCTAGTGTAAACTGGAGGCAGCGGCTGATGTTCACAGAATCACAGCACGGTACTGCATGTCACGGTGCGCACTGTGTGACCTGTGCTGAGCTGGGTAAAGGTGTGAGCAGGACTGGCGTCAGCATCAGCTTTTCTTGAGGAACCCCGTGGTTTTAGTGCCCTCCCTCCCCTGGTATCTTAAGGGGGCTGCCTATCCGCCCCTATGCTAGCGCCGGCTCTGCACCCACCCAGGATCAGCCTGGCCCCTGAGTGTCCATGTGCGGACACCTTGCTCCAGGGGGTCACTAGCCCCCCCTTGCCCCTACCTGCGGACGTCCACGAAGGGAAGCCTGGATGATTTCAATTCAGATTGATACAACTCAAGACATCACTTCCAAAGATCAATGCTCTATAATTGTTTGCTATGTGACTGATTGTATCAATGAAAAGCTTCTTGCAGTTGTTGAATGTGAATCTTCAACATGGCAAAACCCTTTTAAGTTGCTAATGGAAGTCTTAAAATCATGCAAACTTAATATTACAAATTGTATTGGCAATTCAACAGATGGAGCAGCAAATATGCAAGGCCAATACAATGATTTCTCTTCCTGGCTGTCAACTGAATCACCAGGGCAAATTCACATCTGGTGCTATACACACATTCTGAATTTAGTACTTGCAGATACAACAAATGTGGTAGTTGAAAGTGCGTCACTGTTCAGTTTGTTGAATGACATTGCTGTCTTTATTCGTGATTCTTATCAGCGCATGAATACCTGGGAACAAGTTAGCCAGGACCCTCACCATCGAAGAATTTCAGTAATTGGGAAAACATGCCGGTGGTCAAAAGATGCTGCTTTAAGAAAAGTGTTTGGGGAATTTTCAAATCCTGATTCTGCTTTGTTTGTTAGTCTACTGTACACTTTGAGCAGAATTGAAGACAGCGTGTCATCGAAACCTAAGGTGCGTGTTAGTGCAAAAATCTTATGCAGAATCCTTACTCAAATATGAAACCATTCTCACAGCTCAAATTTTTCTGAGAATATTTGAATTGACAACACCATTGTCTAAATATCTGCAAATAACTCAGAAGGATATCTCAAACGCTATTCAAATGGTACAGGGAACTTATGAAAAACTTAAAACAATTACACAAGATTTTCATTCCATACCAATGACTGCTGATAAGTTTGTTAAGTGGGCAAATGACAAGATTCAAGAAGAAGAAAGTTACCACCTAGACGTACAGCCCACTTTGCCTAAAAAAAGAATAAGAAAAAGAAAGCGAATGGCTGATGAGACTGTTGACGATGTAGCAGTTCCTGATGCTGTTTCAGCTTATAAGATACGTGTGCATACTTTTTTCAGGGGGGGGCGCTTCGGCAGCGGCGATACACATTTGCATTTAACCCTTTCTTCGACCGGTAGCGGGGGTTAAAAGTGCCCCGCTAGCGGGCGAATGGGGCCGCTAAAACGATGGTAAAGCGCCGCTAAGACTAGCAGGGCTTTACCGATAACGCGGCCTGATGGCAGTGTGAAATAGCTCTTGAGATAATTCAGCTTCACTTCATGCCCATATAAATAGAGCCTAGAGAATGTACATCGTTCTATTTGCAATGTATTGCAATACATCTGTTGTGGCCAAATTTTGATCTTTATGAAAACAGCCTAAACTGTATAGGTTGTTTTCATCAAGATCAAAATATGGCCACAACAGGTGTATTGCAATACATAATACATGCAATATAGAAAGATGTACATTCTCTAGGCTATATTTATATGGGCATCATGGACTGGTATGCCTGAGAGACTGAGTAACTTCCATACAAATTGAAGGAGATATTATAAAACACACAACTCAAATATATTTTTCCAGCAATAGCTCAGCTGCCCAACTTGCAGCCAATATTTTAGGCCGATCTTTTTTTGGCAGGTGGCACTGGCAGGCACTGACGGGTGGCATTAGTTGGCACTAGCAGATGGCACTGGCAGGTGGCACTGACAGGTGACACTGCCAAGTGGCACTGATTGGCACTGGCAGGTGGCACTGGCAAGTGGCACTGGTTGGCACTGATTGGCAGGTGGCACTAATTGGCACTGGCAGGTGGCACTGGATGGCACTAATTGGCACTGGCAGGTTGCACTGGTTGGCACTGGCAGATGGCACTGGCAGATGGCACTGATTGGCACTGGCACTGACAGGTTGCACTGACAGGTGGCACTGGTAGGTGGCACTTATTGGCACTGGATGGCACTGGCAGGTGCCATTGGATGGCATTGGCAGATGGCACTGGCAGGTGGCACTGGTTGGCAGGTGGCACTGTTTGGCACTGGTAGGTGGCACTGGTTGGCATTGGCAGATGGCACTGGCAGGTGGCACTGGATGGCACTGGCAGATGGCACTGGATGGCACTGGCAGGTGGCACTGGATGGCAATGGCAGGTTTCACAGCCGATAGTGTGACTGTGTGAAACTGTATGGAGAGAGGGGAGATGACAAATTCAGCGTGATGTCGGAGGTGGGCGAGACCCGGGGTGGGCGGGACCCAGCAGATATCCAGCCAATAATTGGGCTGTTTAAGAAAGGGGCGGGGCAGCCCGGTCAGATCCCATCCCATTGGCTGGTGTTGGATATCTGGGTCCCGCCCACCCCCAACATCCAACCTCAATTTTGACAGCTCCTCTCTCTCTCCATACAGTTTCACACACCGCGGCGCTGCTCTGCCAACAGCATGTGGAGAAGGGAGGAGGAACCCCACGTTCCTCCTCCCTTCTCTGATATATCGGTTGACCTCTATATCCTTACGATTCCAGGGGGGGGGGCAATTGCCCCCCCTAGCCCTATGCTGTGGACGCCCATGGTTTTGATGGCAGTGAGAAAGATGGCTGAACAAAAACAGCTGGCATGGTGTCAACCTTAGAAGCAGGACTCTTATCCATCTTCGTAACTTCCTGTCCAAAAGGTTGAATCATTTACTTGTTTTTCATTTCAAAGCAAGGCTCTAAGAGTGTAGCTAAAATGGAAAAAAATAAGATAAGAATAAGAAAAGCACCTAAAATTGCTCTAAAAGAAAATTCATTCCTCTGGTAAAGCATACAATATGTGCAGGAGTCCACATGTAACCCAATCATATGACTTTTATTATAAAAATACAAAACATTTAAATGCCAATGTCACCCTGGCAATGCTGATCATACAGAAATTCTTTAGTTAGAGGTCTATAAAGTCTCCTTAATTACTACAAATGTATACAGTATATATCATCTTCCATAAGAATTCATAGAACTCATCTGGACATTCACTGTGGCAAGACATTTACCATCATGATCCTTTTGTGCAAAATTCCAGTCCCCTGTCAACTCCTTTGCAAATCCAGCTTCAGCTTTCATCTTGTTTGAGACAACAACGTTAGGAGAGATGTGGTCTTTATGCAGCCATTGCCTTTCTTCTAGATCTCCTTGAATTTAGATTTACTACCTTACCTCTAAAACTCCATGTTCCATAAGTTATTGGCACGTGTTGCTCTGTGTTACGTGTTACCTTTTTTTTTCCTAAAATGGTACATTTTCTAAGTTTAAACATATTATATGTTTTCTATTTTCTGTTGTAAATATAAATATGGGTTTATGAGATTTGAAAATCATTGCATCCTGTTTTTATGTAAGTTTTACATAGAGTTTTTGGAATTGGGGTTGTATTTTAGTTGAGTGTCTGTGAGGAATACTGCCTAAAATTTGTCACTGAATAATTAAACCTGACAGAAATAAGTATTTTTTTTCTACATCAGCCTGAAAGCCAAAACATATGAGTGGTATTAGAAGAAGGTGAGGCTGAAAGCTAAATGCGGAGGTCGATTGTATGCAGAGGACATATAATGCAACCTATTAGTGCTTGCGACTGTAAGTAATTTTAACAGTTTGAGTTCAATTTATAAGAGAAGGGCAGGGTATGAAAAAACAAACACATATTCACTGTCAGGAATGACATGCCAGTAGAAAAGATGGGCCCTCTGGGTGGACTTATGTGCAGTTTCATAAGCTAATCTGTTCCTTCTCGTGGACGTAGTAAGCATGCGCACAATGGTGCTCATACATGTGCACATACACATGTGCGTACACGTATGCTCATGCGCACTCATGACAGATGATGGCACCAAATGGGCTATTTAAACTGTGCCAGTGCTCAGGATCAGTGCTGCTTTGTCTTCAGCCTCCTGTGTATCCTGAGCACCTGTGTTCCTGTATCCTGACTCCAGTTGTTGACAAGGGTTGTCCTTTTTTTTTTTTTATATTCGTTTTGCAAAGAAAATATAAATCAGGGCCTCTGGGCATATCTGGCTCAAAACAAATAAAAAAAAAAACAATAAGAAAAGAAAACAAGAATACATAACATAATCTAACAAAACAACTGCTCAGCGCTAAATACAAGATTGTTGCGGAGAATAACCTATGGTATTGGTCGTCTTTTGATGTTCCATCAGTTAGGATTATAAGTACCTTCGAGCTACTGGGCACACAGTTAAGTCAGAATGTCACTTTGGAGCGTAAGTGTCAGAAGAAACCTTCCTAATATTCCGGCCGTGTATTTTCGTGCATGCGCATTCGCGGTCCGGCGCTACGGCGCTCGCACATGCGCACTAGCGCACACCAAACGTGATCTTCTGGGCGGCCTATAAAAGGCGCTCAGAGGATCAAACAAATTGCTGGTTTGTCTCAGCTCCCTGTGTTACCTGAACCTGTCTCCTATAAATTGTGCCCGACTACCTGTTGTGACCCGGATTGCCATTGGATTCCTCTGCTTTTCTCCTAGACCTTGACCTCGGCTTGTTTTATCGGATTTCCACCAGTCTCCTGTGTTTGACCCTCGGCCTGTTACTTGGACTGTTTCCGGTCTCCTAGCCTGACCCTCTGCTTGCACCTGGACTACCCGTGTCTTCTAGACACTATCCTGCAAACTTGCAGCTCAAAACTACTGCTCACTGTGTTTAACCCTCAGCCTGGTACTGGATTTTCCTATCTTTTGATCCAGCTTATACTCCTGCCTAACAGTACCTGCACAGTGGCTCTTCTCTACTAAGACCCTCACGCAAGTCACCAACGGTCCATTGGGGTAGCCTGTGCCTCTTCATGCCGTTCCCTCCCTGTACCACCTCCAGGGGGGCGGACTGCGCTTAGTCGCAAGGGTGAACCGCTCTCGGCATCTCGGCCTCGGTGAGTACTATTACTGACAGTAAGTCCACAAACACTTATATCCAAAAGAGCTTAATATCTCAGGCAGAAGCCGTCGAGGGAGATTCAAGCCAGATATCCCATACTTTATAGAAATATTTATGACATCCACGGGAGAGGTATGTGGCTTTATATAACGGCAATACAGCATTCACTAAGGACTGCTAGAAAACTATAGTGGGGGCCTCCATGGATTTCCATTTCAATATAATGGCTTTGCGGGTGTAATAAAGGAGTAAACTAAGGAGGGTTCTAAGTGCCCTACGAGGGGCTAGAGGGGTCACCAGACCCAGTAAGAAAATTTCTATGGTGAGTGGAACCCCTACCGTAGTTAGTGTAGCAATAAACTTTGTAACGCAAAAAATTTGTATTTCTGTACACGTCCAGAATATATGTTTACAGTCTGCATGTTCTTCCGAGCACCTCCAGCACTGGGAGGAAAGACCCGGGAACATTTTATTTAACCTGTTAAGTGTCAGATATATTCTGTGTACCAATTTGAATTGGATCAATTTATCTCAACTGTCTACCAATTGAGAGAAGGGATAATCCCACAAGTCTTCCCAATCTTCATGATCTTTATCTGGAACATCAGCCTGATATCTAGCCCGGAGAGTCTCCATACCAACATGAACCAATGGCAGGAGAGCCTTGTATAGTTCTGAAAGTGGTTTAGTTAACATGACATCGCATAACATATTTTGAATGTCTGAGGTGTACAGGTCAACTGGGGATGTGCCAAACTGGGCAGAATAGGCATGGTGGAGCTGCAGGTACCTGAAGAACAGGTGATTGGGGAGGATAAACCGTGCTTTCAAATCATCAAAAGGTAACAGCTTACCATCAGGACATATCTGGCCAAGTGTCTTGATGCCCCTAGATGCCAAGACAGTCGGATCTGGAATGAATTGGAAATCAGGGAGGGTTGGAATGAACCACAAGGTGGTGTTGGGAGACCAAAGGTGAGAGTGTCAGCAACGCACTTGGGCACCTTCAACCACCAGGACCTGAGCACTGTCCACAATGAGAGTGTTATTGGGAGTGATATCGCTGTCCCCGGTAGGGGAGAAGGCGAAAGACTCGTAGGAGCCCAGATAAGTTACTTCTAGTACGACAGATGAATTAGTGTCATACGACATTGCCCAATTGTGGGCATGTGTAAGAAGTAATGCCAAGAAGTATGAGTACAAATCAGGACAGGTTAATCCCCCCTGGGTCCAGGGTCTACATAGTGTTTTCCTGCTAAAATGGGGAGGAGTGGATTTCCATAAGAAGGAGGAGAGCAAGGAATCAAATTCCCCTTTATGAACATACGATCACCCTGTATCAAGCACGTGTAGGGGAGGGGCCAGGACGGTACAACAGGCAGTCTATCTGCCTAGGAGGAAGCATACATCTTTCCAAAGCCAGCCGCTGTAATATTTCATGCCATATACAGAGTGGTGCACTGACGCACCTGGTACATGTGAGTACCCCATTGGGGGATTGTTCTTATTTGTTTGATAAAACGTTTAAAGCAATATCACACTATCAAGGCTTTTTATTCCCCATTATTCCCGAGATACTGCATAGGAAGCCCAGGATCCTGTTACCATTATAGAACCCAGGGGTGGTTCACAAGCGTGTATTGACTGAGCGTACTTGCTAAGTCACACGCTCCAAGGTGAGCATTTAATACCTAGGGGGTCACTGGAATAAGAGCACCAATGCATGATCTGCAACACCTGTCAATAATTTTTAGACGCATGGATTTATAAGCATGTCAGCAGTGCTACTGCTGGATACCACGCATATGCACTTTTTTAACAGGACTGTCACAGCATTGTTTTATAAAAAGACTTGGTTTTTGCATATTAGCACTTTTTGCTATTTAAAGCGGAGTTCCACCCAAATTTTGAACAATATCTGTATGTATTCTCTTCCTTGCCTAGATGCTGACATGCCGTTTAAAAAAATTAAAATCGCCGTAATTACCTTTTATTTTTCTATTCTTCTTTGCACTTCCTGGTTCTCCTCCCGTGGGAGTAGGCGTGTTTCTAGCCTCTCCCAGACTCCTGGGAGCTAGTCTCAGGCTTCCCAGGATGCCACTGAGCATGTGCGGGAACGAGCGGTGAATGCTGGGAGCACAGCATTCACCACATCCAGGAAATAAATACTTGTGGGCTTCAAATGCCCACAATGAAGATGGAAACCGCCTGCAGTGAATAATATAAGTTATTCTTTCCGACGAAATCTGACACAGGCGGACATATTACACACAATATGTGAGTATGTAATGCTGAGAAGAAAAGTTTGTGAATGAACTAAAAAAAAAAAACGATAGATAGGTGGACTGGTGTTGTTCCCAATATACCACTGGACACTTATATCTGTGTTACAAAGCACCTGGATGCACTTTAATATTAATGCTTTAATTGACATATTTATTGTTTTTTATTTTACTTTTGTCATATCACATCTATGTCACGTGTCACTTATGTCAAATTAACACTACACGTGTTTGTTTTAACCACTTGACGACCGCCTCACGCCGATGTACGTCGGCAAGGTGGCACAGACAGGCAAAATCACGTACATATACGTGATTTGCCTTCCGCGGGTGGGGGGTCCGATCGGACCCCCTCCCGGTGCCCGAGGCGGTCGTCTTTTGTCCCACGGCGATCGGAGGTGAGGGGGAGGCCATCCGTTCATGGCCCCCCCCTCGCGATCGCCGCCGGCCAATCGAATCATTCCTTTGCTGCTGTATGCTAAACAGCAGCAAAGGAAATGATGTCATCTCTCCTCGGCTCGGTAATTTCCGTTCCGGCCCGAGGAGAGAAGACAGGTATGTGAGTGCACAACACTACACACACACAGTAGAACATGCCAGGCACACAAAACACCCCGATCCCCCCCCCGATCGCCCCCCCGATCCCCCCCCAATCACCCCCCCCCCTCACATACTGACACCAGCAGTTTTTTTTTTTTTTTTCTGATTACTGCATTGGTGTCAGTTTGTGACAGTTACAGTGTTGGGACAGTTAGTATTAGCCCTCTGTAGGTCTAGGATACCCCCCTAACCCCCCCTAATAAAGTTTTAACCCCTTGATCACCCCCTGTCACCAGTGTCGCTAAGCGATCATTTTTCTGATCACTGTATTAGTGTCGCTGGTGACGCTAGTTAGGGACCTAAATATTTAGGTTCGCCGTCAGCGTTTTATAGTGACAGGGACCCCCATATACTACCTAATAAATGTTTTAACCCCTTGATGGCTCCCTAGTTAACCCTTTCACCACTGATCACCGTATAACTGTTACGGGTGACGCTGGTTAGTTTGTTTATTTTTTATAGTGTCAGGGCACCCGCCGTTTATTACCGAATAAAGGTTTAGCCCCCTGATCGCCCGGCGGTGATATGCGTCGCCCCAGGCAGCGTCAGATTAGCGCCAGTACCGCTAACACCCACGCACGCAGCATACGCCTCCCTTAGTGGTATAGTATCTGATCAATATCTGATCCGATCAGATCTATACTAGCGTCCCCAGCAGTTTAGGGTTCCCAAAAACGCAGTGTTAGCGGGATCAGCCCAGATACCTGCTAGCACCTGCGTTTTGCCCCTCCGCCCAGCCCACCCAAGTGCAGTATCGATCGATCACTGTCACTTACAAGGCACTAAACGCATAACTGCAGCGTTCGCAGAGTCAGGCCTGATCCCTGCGATCGCTAACAGTTTTTTTGGTAGCATTTTGGTGAACTGGCAAGCACCAGCCCCAGGCAGCGTCAGGTTAGCGCCAGTAGCGCTAACACCCACGCACGCACCGTACAGCTCCCTTAGTGGTATAGTATCTGAACGGATCAATATCTGGTCCGATCAGATCTATACTAGCGTCCCCAGCAGTTTAGGGTTCCCAAAAACGCAGTGTTAGCGGGATCAGCCCAGATACCTGCTAGCACCTGCGTTTTGCCCCTCCGCCCGGCCCAGCCCAGCCCACCCAAGTGCAGTATCGATCGATCACTGACACTTACAAAACACTAAATGCATAACTGCAGCGTTCGCAGAGTCAGGCCTGATCCCTGCGATCGCTAACAGTTTTTTTGGTAGTATTTTGGTGAACTGGCAAGCACCAGCCCCAAGCAGCGTCAGATTAGCGCCAGTACCGCTAACACCCACGCACGCAGCATACGCCTCCCTTAGTGGTATAGTATCTGAACGGATCAATATCTGATCCGATCAGATCTATACTGGCGTCCCCATCAGTTTAGGGTTCCCAAAAACGCAGTGTTAGCGGGATCAGCCCAGATACCTGCTAGCACCTGCATTTTGCCCCTCCGCCCGGCCCAGCCCACCCAAGTGCAGTATCGATCGATCACTGTCACTTACAAAACACTTAACGCATAACTGCAGCGTTCGCAGAGTCAGGCCTGATCCCTGCGATCGCTAACAGTTTTTTTGGTAGCTTTTTATTGAACTGGCAAGTGCCAGCGGCCTAGTACACCCCGGTCGTAGTCAAACCAGCACTGCAGTAACACTTGGTGACGTGGCGAGTCCCATAAGTGCAGTTCAAGCTGGTGAGGTGGCAAGCACAAGTAGTGTCCCGCTGCCACCAAGAAGACAAACACAGGCCCGTCGTGCCCATAGTGCCCTTCCTGCTGCATTCGCCAATCCTAATTGGGAACCCACCGCTTCTGCAGCGCCCGTACTTCCCCCATTCACATCCCCAACCAAATGCAGTCGGCTGCATGAGAGGCATTTTCTTTATGTCCTCCCGAGTACCCCTACCCAACGAACCCCCCCCAAAAAAGATGTTGTGTCTGCAGCAAGCGCGGATATAGGCGTGACACCCGCTATTATTGTCCCTCCTGTCCTGACAATCCTGGTCTTTGCATTGGTGAATGTTTTGAACGCTACCATTCACTAGTTGAGTATTAGCGTAGGGTACAGCATTGCACAGACTAGGCACACTTTCACAGGGTCTCCCAAGATGCCATCGCATTTTGAGAGACCCGAACCTGGAACCGGTTACCGTTATAAAAGTTAGTTACAAAAAAAGTGTAAAAAAAAAAAAAAAAAATATATAAAATAAAAAAAATTGTTGTCGTTTCATTGTTCTCTCTCTCTCTATTGTTCTGCTCTTTTTTACTGTATTCTATTCTGCAATGTTTTATTGTTATTATGTTTTATCATGTTTGCTTTTCAGGTATGCAATTTTTTATACTTTACCGTTTACTGTGCTTTATTGTTAACCATTTTTTTGTCTTCAGGTACGCCATTCACGACTTTGAATGGTTATACCAGAATGATGCCTGCAGGTTTAGGTATCATCTTGGTATCATTCTTTTCAGCCAGCGGTCGGCTTTCATGTAAAGGAATCCTAGCGGCTAATTAGCCTCTAGACTGCTTTTACAAGCCGTGGGAGGGAATGCCCCCCCCACCGTCTTCCGTGTTTTTCTCTGGCTCTCCTGTCTCGACAGGGAACCTGAGAATGCAGCCGGTGATTCAGCCAGCTGACCATAGAGCTGATCAGAGACCAGAGTGGCTCCAAACATCTCTATGGCCTAAGAAACCGGAAGCTACGAGCATTTTATGACTTAGATTTCGCCGGATGTAAATAGCGCCATTGGGAAATTGGGGAAGCATTTTATCACACCGATCTTGGTGTGGTCAGATGCTTTGAGGGCAGAGGAGAGATCTAGGGTCTAATAGACCCCAATTTTTTCAAAAAAGAGTACCTGTCACTACCTATTGCTATCATAGGGGATATTTACATTCCCTGAGATAACGATAAAAATGATTAAAAAAAAAAAAAAAAAAAAAAAAAAAAAAAAATGAAAGGAACAGTTTAAAAATAAGATAAAAAAAAAAAAAAATCACCCCTCGCGCTAAGGCGAACGCAAGCGGCGGTCTGTCGTCAAACGTAAACAGCAATTGCACCATGCATGTGAGGTATCGCCGCGAAGGTCAGATCGAGGGCAGTAATTTTTGCAGTAGACCTCCTCTGTAAATCTAAAGTGGTAACCTGTAAAGGCTTTTAAAGGCTTTTAAAAATGTATTTATTTTGTTGCCACTGCACGTTTGTGCGCAATTTTAAAGCATGTCATGTTTGGTATCCAAGTACATATTTGGGGGGCACACCATACAATGCATTTAAATTCAAGATGGTGCTGCTGTAAGACCTATAAACAGTACAAAATATTTTACAGCGCACACATACAAGAATGACATTTCCTGCAGGGCTAGTTAAAAACACCTGAACATATTCAAAAAATACAGGGGTTTGGTCACACTATATGGTCATATAGTGCTAAGCCCACTTACTGCGACAAAGTACCCTGAATTAGTGGGTCCTACACTAGTAATAGAATGGAAGATCCTCTGTCTCAACCATGGGAGCTGAACTCCTCTATGTGGGAGAACTGAAAGGGATACATCCTAATCACTGGTGGCCACTAAATAGGAGGTAATGAGGAGGGGGAGGGGTGCTCCAGCCCAAAAACCTGGTCAGGGCCTATTACAACATACAAGTACATATTTGGGGGGCACACCATACAATGCATTTAAATTCAAGATGGTGCTGCTGTAAGACCTATAAACAGTACAAAATATTTTACAGCGCACACATACAAGAATGACATTTCCTGCAGGGCTAGTTAAAAACACCTGAACATATTCAAAAAATACGGGGGTTTGGTCACACTATATGGTCATATAGTGCTAAGCCCACTTACTGCGACAAAGTACCCCAAATTAGTGGGTCCTACACTAGTAATAGAATGGAAGATCCTCTGTCTCAACCATGGGAGCTGAACTCCTCTATGTGGGAGAACTGAAAGGGATACATCCTAATCACTGGTGGCCACTAAATAGGAGGTAATGAGGAGGGGGAGGGGTGCTCCAGCCCAAAAACCTGGTCAGGGCCTATTACAACATACAAGTACATATTTGGGGGGCACACCATACAATGCATTTAAATTCAAGATGGTGCTGCTGTAAGACCTATAAACAGTACAAAATATTTTACAGCGCACACATACAAGAATGACATTTCCTACAGGGCTAGTTAAAAACACCTGAACGTATTCAAAAAATACGGGGGTTTGGTCACACTATATGGTCATATAGTGCTAAGCCCACTTACTGCGACAAAGTACCCCGAATTAGTGGGTCCTACACTAGTAATAGAATGGAAGATCCTGTGTCTCAACCATGGGAGCTGAACTCCTCTATGTGGGAGAACTGAAAGGGATACATCCTAATCACTGGTGGCCACTAAATAGGAGGTAATGAGGAGGGGGAGGGGTGCTCCAGCCCAAAAACCTGGTCAGGGCCTATTACAACATACAAGTACATATTTGGGGGGCACACCATACAATGCATTTAAATTCAAGATGGTGCTGCTGTAAGACCTATAAACAGTACAAAATATTTTACAGCGCACACATACAAGAATGACATTTCCTGCAGGGCTAGTTAAAAACACCTGAACATATTAAAAAAAAAACATGGGAGCTGAACTCCTCTGTTTGGTATCCATGTACTCGGCCTAAGATCATCTTTTTTATTTCATCAAACATTTGGGCAATATAGTGTGTTTTAGTGCATTAAAATTTTAAAAAGTGTGTTGTTTCCCCAAAAAATGCGTTTGAAAAATCGCTGCGCAAATACTGTGTGAAAAAAAAAATGAAACACCCATTATTTTAATCTGTAGGGCATTTGCTTTAAAAAAATATATAATGTTTGGGGGTTCAAAGTAATTTTTTTGCAAAAAAAAAAAACTTTTTCATGTAAACAATGAGTGTCAGAAAGGGCTTTGTCTTCAAGTGGTTAGAAGAGTGAGTGATGTGTGACATAAGCTTCTAAATGTTGTGCATAAAATGCCAGGACAGTTCAAAACCCCCCCAAATGACCCCATTTTGGAAAGTAGACACCCCAAGCTATTTGCTGAGAGTCATGTCGAGTCCATGGAATATTTTATATTGCAACACAAGTTGCGGGAAAGAGACAAATTTTTTTTTTTTTTTTGCACAAAGTTGTCACTAAATGATATATTGCTCAAACATGCCATAGGAATATGTGAAATTACACCCCAAAATACATTCTGCTGCTTCTCCTGAGTACGGGGATAGCACATGTGTGAGACTTTTTGGGAGCCTAGCCGCGTACGGGACCCCGAAAACCAAGCACCGCCTTCAGGCTTTCTAACGGCGTGAATTTTTGATTTCACTCTTCACTGCCTATCACAGTTTCGGAGGCCATGGAAAGCCCAGGTGGCACAAAACCCCCCCAAATGACCCCATTTTGGAAAGTAGACACCCAAAGCTATTTGCTGAGAGGCATATTGAGTCCATGGAATATTTTATATTCTTAGCCGCGTACGGGGGTTTTCGGGGCCCCGTACGCGGCTAAGCTCCCAAAAAGTCCCACACATGTGGCATCCCCATACTCAGGAGAAGCAGCTGAATGTATTTTGGGGTGCAATTCCACATAGGCCCATGGCCTGTGTGAGCAATATATCATTTAGTGACAACTTTTTGTAAATATATATATATTTTTTTTTTTTTGTCATTATTCAATCACTTGGGTCAAAAAAAATAAATATTCAATGGGTTCAACATGCCTCTCAGCAATTTCCTTGGGGTGTCTACTTTCCAAAATGGGGTCATTTGGGGGGGTTTTGTACTGCCCTGCCATTTTAGCACCTCAAGAAATGACATAGGCAGTCATAAACTAAAAGCTGTGTAAATTCCAGAAAATGTACCCTAGTTTGTAGACGCTATAACTTTTGCGCAAACCAATAAATATACGCTTATTGACATTTTTTTTACCAAAGACATGTGGCCGAATACATTTTGGCCTAAATGTATGACTAAAATTTAGTTTATTGGATTTTTTTTATAACAAAAAGTAGAAAATATCATTTTTTTTCAAAATTTTCGGTCTTTTTCCGTTTATAGCGCAAAAAATAAAAACTGCAGAGGTGATCAAATACCATCAAAAGAAAGCTCTATTTGTGGGAAGAAAAGGACGCAAATTTCGTTTGGGTACAGCATTGCATGACCGCGCAATTAGCAGTTAAAGCGACGCAGTGCCAAATTGGAAAAAGACCTCTGGTCCTTAGGCAGCATAATGGTCCGGGGCTCAAGTGGTTAATTTTCAGCACGCATTTATTGTGTAATATTCTAAAGCACAGTGTATTATTTACTATTTTTAGCAAGGAGTCACATTATTTGAAGAACTTTTTAGGATTTCACATCGGGGAGTGTCTCGAAATATACAGGAAAACTGGGAGGATATTAATTTTGATTAGGTCGATTCGTCCAATGAGAGAAAGCGGGAGATTGTCCCATGCTTTTAGTCTCTGCTTGGTATTATATAACAGGGGGTATAAGTTAGATGAGCAAAATCCTTAACATTGGTTGCAATATTAACATCAAGTATCTAAAGGATGTTATCCATGTAAGAGGCAAAGCGGGGCCAGCTACTGCTTATGCCCCTCAGAATTAAGGATTTCCCCCCCAGTTCACCCTTAACTATATGACCTATTCTAACTGAATGTTTAATCCGCTGAGCGTTTTGATAGAGTAGTGTTACCACCGCAGACACTTTGCACTTTATAATTGCAATCTATGTTGGTTATTTGGAATTTTTAATAGGATTGATTTCACCTATTCACATTCATGGTTTGTTTACACGGTATATGAGGACATTGTATAATTGTGGATTATTGCTATACACTTTTTAAATGCTGAGAGTGTTTGTGATTGCTTATCTGATTGTTTAAGAGTGGCGCTGCAAAAAAAAAAAAAGTATATATATTTTTTCACTGCAGCCTAATTCATGTGGCCCACAATGTTCTACTATGATCAAACAATATTTGTCAGAAATCAGCAGCGTATTTAAAAAATATGCACATCTTTGAAGTACATAAGAACAATCAGGGAATGATCTCTAGATTTCCTGACTCTCTCCCTAACATTTTACATTTCACTCCATACTCTGGCCTAGGGTAACTAACAGATCTTAAACTGATCCTCTGTAATACATTTTAATATAATGCTAATACATGTTGCCTGTATGTGTAGAATGGCCATATCTAGTCATACCCTGAGCCACAGATAAGATGTTGGGAATAATAATAAAAAATAATAATCAGCACTTTTTTTCAGCATGAACACAGGGGAATGCATTTCCGGCACCTCCAGTACTGAATGTATGTAATGGCAAGGGGTGCTGGGGTGTGCTGGGGGGTCTATTGATGCTGGCTGCTGGGAAATCTATTGTTGCTTGATTGGATCTATTTTTGCAGAGGAAGGGGGTCTATTGTTGATGGGGAGATCTTATGTTGCTCATGGGGGATCTAATGTTGCTGGGGTGGGTCTTATGTTGCTAGGGGCGGGCAGTCATTGCTGGGAGGGGTCTACTGTTGAGGGAGGGGCTTTTGTTGCAGGCTGCTGGAGTGTCTGATGATGCTGGCTACTGAGGCATCTATTGTTGCTGGAGGGGATCTATTTTTGCAGAGAGATCTATCATTATTGGGGAGGTTTATTGTTGCTGGTGGGGGGTCTATTGTTGCTGGGGGTGGTGTCTTATGTTGCAAGGGGCCAATAATTTCTGGGAGGGATCTACTGTTGAGGGAGGGGTCTAATGTTGCTGGCTGTTGGGAATCCATTGTTGCTGGGGCAGATCTATTGTCGCTGGGGTGTCCATTGTTGCTAGATCTATTTTACTGCTTTTCTTCCACACAAAATACTTAGCACCACAAAATGATACTTGGTTCTGTATTCTCTAAAAGGGGTGATACTGGGGAGGTGAGTAAGGGTTAAAACAGTGCTCGGAAGTAGGTAGGGGGCGGAATCAAGGGGTGGCTCGGAAGAGAGGAGTTCCTGCACCTATTCTCTTAGGAAAAAAGCCCTGATAAAAATAAATATTATTAACACTGTTAAATACCAGTAAGGAAATATTTTCTGGTAATTAAAAAGTTTGAAGACAAAATGGCAGCTACTCTGTAGTTAAATACAGCAACTGTCATAGCAGCCCAGAGAATTTGGAAAGTCATAGTGGAGGCTGGGTGGACTAATTCTGCTATGCAAAACACACAGTCTTAGTAGGGTAGTTGTATACCCTTTTTTTATATTTTTACCTACAGATAAGGCTTACCTGTAGGTAAAATGAATATCTCCTAAACCTGTACAGTTTAGGAGATATTCACTTTGCATGCAGCCGCTGATGCCAGTGGCGCATGCACTGTGAAGGTCTGGCTGAAGGTCCGGCAGATGCTGCCGGACCTTGCCGGAAAGAAGTCTCCCGTGCGCATGCGTGGGAGTGACGACATTGCGGCTCCAGCCACTCACAGCGCCGGAGCTGCGAACCCAGAAGACACGCTGAGGGTAAATGTCAGCTGCTGACGCCTTGTTCTAAGGTAAGTTCTTCATAATGAGCTAGTATGCCCTGCGTACTAGCTCATTATGCTTGTTCCCTTCCAGGTTTAAAAAAAAAATATAAAAATTTTGTGCGGGTATACAACTGCTCTACTATATCAGTCATCTTTACACTAATGATAATTGGATGCAGTGTTGGGGTAAGGATACACCTTACAGATACTTTTCCTTTACTATTTAACAGGGCTGAATTGCCAAATTGCCAGTCTACTTTAAATCCCCATACAAAGCAAGTGATGCCAAATAAATTTGTACAATCCTGTATATTATATAGGGTATAAGCAAACATTAAGAAATTACACATAAGTAGAAGCAGGCGAAGAGACAGATATTTTATGGCTGATTTATTTACCAGGAATATAGAAAAAAAAACAACCAATCACATTCACCCTTTTATTTCATGGAACAGTGAAAGTGGAATTAAATGAAATGAAAAAATGTATGAAGGACAGCTTTTCCTCAGAATAGATTTTACTTGTTTCTAGCAATTTTTTTGGGCTACGATACCTGCAGCGGGTGCACAGTGCAAACAAGAGTCACGGACCATTCCCAGCATCTGTAAGGTGTCAAAAATCAAGCTGGGTGACAGGATGATGTAAGTCCAGCATACATGCACATTTAAAGCAAATTCACAACCAACCCCCCCTCTCCTGATTTTATTTTATTAGTGCTTACCGGAAAGCAGTATGTGCACATTTCAGATACTCACCCATCCAGCATTGTCCCACTGTGATCTTCTCATGCCCTGCCAGCACTCCGTCTCGTGCCTACATGTTCTTTCTGACATCATTGAGAGACCTGACGGCTATTCCGACGGGTGGGCTCCCGGGAGGCACAGCCTAGGTGAAAGACGGACATGGGGAGGTGGGGCCAGACAGTTTTGCAAAAAACAAAAAGAACAGTAAACACAAATAACAAAAAACTGCACTATATATGTACAGAAAGGGAGGAGGGGGGAGTGTAGAGAAGTTGTTTCAGGGTGAAGACCCTCTTTAAAAGATTATTAATTGCCAATGGTCAAAGAGGAAGAGGCAAAGGGAAGATGGCAGCTGCAAGACATTGCAACAGAGATAGCAAAGCTGTCAGTGTTGAAGGAGGGCAAATCCAAAGATCCAAAGGTAAGTCAGACATATTGTGCAAGTATGCTCTGAATACTAGCACAATAGAGCAAGAGCTGCCTACCCTTGCCACAATTTTATTTAAACAAGAATAATGATGAGTGTAATGTGCAACAGTTTTGTGGGTTTCTCTTTTCTCTAGTTTCAGTAATAAATCCCTTCATGTGCTATTCCAAGTGGGATAACAGTGAGCTATAGGACCCTATAATAGGGGATGCATAAAATTGAAAAAACATTTCTCTTCATTTGCATCTTCTCCAAAGAGATAGTTATAAATATGTCCCATGATAAAAAAACTTTGTAATAAAAAAAAACTATTTGAATAATTAATCAGAATTGTACAGAACTGTATACAGTACAAGCACCAATTAGACATAAAAAGACAGATAAGGCATATTAATAACTACACAAGCAGCTTTACTTATCCAGAGTTGAGACTAAATAGCCCCTAGAGACCAAGCAAAGGGAAGTATCTGCCTCCTCCTCATTATATTATTCACATTACAATCTTATTGTTTGTTATAGATGATGCTCCAATTACGAGCACTTTCCTATCAGCAAGAAAAGAGTGATGTCCCATGACAAAGCAAACCAATTTCTCCTCACTAGGAGAACCATAGTTCATAATAAGAGAAATTAAGTGAATCCCATACTGAGTCCATTGAAATGATGCACTATTTATTTAATCTACTTGAGTGACAAAGACTTGGAGAAGTTAGAAGAAATTCACTTGTTAGGCTTTCAGTTTTCCCATATGACATGTCAGCATGTGAGCGGATAAAGGAGGACAGTAATTGTTTTCTTGCTCGGTAATCCAGCTCAGCATACAGTACATTCATTGTTATTAACAAAGATGTTTTACTGTAAGTTGCTGGAAAACTGGATGTGGTGGTTTTTAACCAGACATAATTGCATGACCATTCTTAATGAAGGTCCAGGATTGTTCTTACATCATACATTAAATATGAGATGCTGAGAGTGAGGAAGGGTTGTATATACAGTTAGGCTTATTTCACTTTATTTTTTATTACCTAAAAAAAATACGTAATGTTAAACAGTTATTATACTGTTTATTTACTATTTTAGTTTACATACTATTTATTCCTATGCACCTACAAAAAAATGTAATTTCTGTTCAATGTCAGATGCCATTTTAGACTAAAGGTGATTTTTATTTTTAATGGTTTTTATAGGAAATTTTTCAACAATAACACAAATGTGAAATACATTACAACAATCCCACTTTGGTCCAGCATATTAAAGAACTGGGTGCATACAAGAAAAAAAAAAGCAAAATTAAATGGCCCAATAACTCTTGGACCTATGGGTGATGTGACAGACCTAGCCGGGAAAGAGACTTTTGGAGGGGACTGTATGCTAGCCTCTTGCCGATCGATCGGGGGCCCTTGCATTTGGGGGAACGGTGCTCTTTGTGAGCTGTATGCCTGGGGGCCCTTGAGGTGGTATTACTGTGGATTTGGGTCCTGGTCCCCCAGGACACACAGACTCTGGGGACCCTGGATTTGCCATATTGGAATAGTGGCTGATTCATAATGCTGGGACAGATACTGTTAGGAGATGCTGATGTAAATTCCAACACCTGTCTGTCTATTGTCTGCTAAAATGTGTATTGTAAATAAGTCTACTATGGGATCTAAGAGTCATTAGATCCCCATTGTTATTTGTGTTAATTAACTCTGCTATTGTGTGAAGAAGAGTCTATGTTGATTGTGATAATGTTGATTGGATTTTCTGAACTACAAGATGGCCAGTCTGGCCTAACGGTCATGTCTGAGTCATCTAGGCTGTCTAAAGGGATTAGTTAATTAGCTCATGTTAATTAAGTTAATTAGGTTACAGCTGTATTGTTAGAGTAATATGAGCAGGAGGTCTGCACCTCCACTTTGAGTGTATAAAAGCCTGTATTTTGCAATAAAGGATATTCCTGTTTGAACTTACATACAGCCTGCCTGGTGTTTGTTCTGAGCTATCACAACTGGACTAGAACGGCACAGAGCTGTAGTTCTAGTCCCGGAGCATCGGATGACTGAACCATCAGACGTTGCAATCTGATTCAATAGCTGCAGAGGAGTGTCGGGAGAGTGGAACCGAACGAGCAAGGGGCTCGTTACAGGTGACTTCTCATTCGTTGATCAGGTAGTTAGATCCCTGAAGATATAAAATCTAGGCAGTAAACAATAAACCTGCGTATCATATGTATCATCCCCAACAAGGGGAACTATTGAATAGAAGAAATAATCCAGAGGAAATAATAATCACAGGGAAATCTATGTTTAACTTAGAACGTATTCTTGACAGCAACCTGTTCACTTACTTGGACTCGCAAAGTAGGCTAGCTTGTCCCGATGGATAGCCACCATAAGTTCATTGATCATGATCATGATCATGTCAATTTTGCCTTTAGGAGATCAAAGGGGATCATGAGCAACCTCCGGGATCTTGCTATGGAGATCCTAGCTGCTGTGAAAATGAATGCAATTAGGCATCTCTCATATCCCGGGATCTCCTCCACTGGTCTCCCCAGAAGAGCCTGCTGTAGAGACTTTGTTAGGTTCCCCTGAGTGAGGGAATAGATAAAATTGTATGTGCGAATCCAAAACCACCTTACTTTGTTGCACATCCACCAGGTATGGAGGACAGTTCCTTCCTGGCCGCAAGAGTGAAAGCACGTGGAGGAGGTCCACTGGACAGTGGATGCCAATCTGACTTGAAATAGATATCATTTCAGGAAAACGTTATAGTTCGCCTCGATCAGGGAGGCATTAATGTAAGATTTGGAGTTGAATTGGGCCAGTTTCCCCCATTCCGCTGATTCTAACCCTTCCCCTAAGTCCTGTTCCCATCGTACCATGTAGGGTCATTTATAGGACCCTTCGTATAGAATAGTGTATATCATAGATATGTGACCAGTATGTTTATCCACTGTGTTACAAATATTCCATGAGGGTTGAAGAGGTTAAGTCACTAGTGCGTTTCAGGGAGTTCAGAAAGTGTGTAATTTGAGAATATCTAAATTGCTCCCCTGCGGGGAGGAGGTATTTTTCCTGTAAAGTGCTTCTAGACAGTAATCTTCTATGGTCACAGAAATCCACGAGATGGAAAAAGCCTTTGTTCATCCACCACTCAAATGTGGAGGGACTGAGACCCGGAGGGAACATTGGATTGCCCAACAAAGGGGCCATTGAGGTATGGGGGGATTTGAATCTGTGTCTTTTGGTCAGTCTTTCCCATGACCCCAGGGAAAAAGACAGCATCAGACTTAATGTGCCCGGACTGTCTTTGGCTTTCAGCCACATCAGGTGACTTATTGGAGTAGAGGGGAGGTGAGAAGATTCCAGCTGTATCCATAACGTGTTAACCCGCTTGGAATTAAAGTGGATCAGTTGCGCCAATTGTGCTGCTTAATAATATTTGGTTAGATCCGGGACCCCCAGGCCTCCCCTCAATTTAGGGGTAAATAGTGTAAATCTGTCGACTCTTGGTCTCTTGTACTCCAAATAAATTTCAGGACCTTCTCCGGGAAAAAACGCAGATACGACATATTAATCATTATCAGTAGGGTACAGAAAAGGTATACAATTCTAGGTAGAATATTCATTTTTACTGAGCTCAGCCTACCAAACCACGAGGGGGGGGGGGGGGCTAGACATCCTACTGGAGAGGTCTTCTTGTAGTTTCTTATATAGAGGAGGATGTATGTCCAAGTAAGGGAGTGCAGCCTTCTGCCATTTGAAGAGAAAATTTTGTTGAAGAGAGTTCACCGTGCTGTCTTCTAAAGTTAAATTGAGTGCCTGGGACTTAGCGTGTAAAGATGATTTTTAATAGGCATTGGCTTCACATCTTCATCTTATCATCTACACCTGTACATTTATTATATATATACAGTGGGGCAAAAAAGTATTTAGTCAGCCACCAATTGTGCAAGTTCTCCCACTTAAAAAGACGAGAGAGGCCTGCAATTGTCATCATAGGTATACTTCAATTATGAGAGACAAAATGTGGAAACAAATCCAGACAATCACATTGTCTGATTTTTTAAAGAATTTATTTGCAAATTTTGGTGGAAAATAAGAATTTGGTCAATATCAAAAGTTCATCTCAATACTTTGTTATATATCCTTTGTTGGCAATGACAGAGGTCAAACGTTTTCTGTAAGTCTTCACAAGGTTGTCACACACTGTTGCTGATATGTTGGCCCATTCCTCCATGCAGATCTCCTCTAGAGCAGTGATGTTTTGGGGCTGTTGCTGGGCAACACGGACTTTCAACTCCCTCCAAAGGTTTTCTATGGGGTTGAGATCTGGAGACTGGCTAGGCCACTCCAGGACCTTGAAATGCTTCTTACGAAGCCACTCCTTCGTTGCCTAGGTGGTGTGTTTGGGATGATTGTCATGCTGAAAGACCCAGCCACGTTTCATCTTCCATGCTCTTGCTGATGGGAGGAGGTTTGCACTCAAAATCTCACAATACATGGCCCCATTCATTCTTTTATGTACACGGATCAGTCGTCCTGTTCCCTTTGCAGAGAAACAGCCCCAAAGCATGATGTTGCCACCCCCATGCTTCACAGCAGGTATGGTGTTCTTTGGTTGCAACTCAGCATTCTCTCTCCTCCAAACACGACGAGTTGTGTTTCTACCAAACAGTTCGACTTTGGTTTTATTTGACCATATGACATTCTCCCAATCCTCTTCTGGATCATCCAAATGCTCTCTAGCAAACCTCAGACGGGCCCGGACATGTACTGGCTTAAGCAGGGGGACACGTCTGGCACTGCAGGATCTGAGTCCCTGGCGGCGTAGTGTGTTACTGATGGTAACCTTTGTTACGTTGGTCCCAACTCTCTGCAGGTCATTCACTAGGTCCCCCCGTGTGGTTCTGGGATTTTTGCTCACCGTTCTTGTGATCATTTTGACCCCACGGGGTGAGATCTTGCGTGGAGCCCCAGATCTAGGGAGATTATCAGTGGTCTTGTATGTCTTCCATTTTCTAATTATTGCTCCCACAGTTGGTTTCTTCACACCAAGCTGCTTGCCTATTGCAGATTCAGTCTTCCTAGCCTAGTGCAGGTCTACAATTTTGTTTCTGGTGTCCTTTGACAGCTCTTTGGTCTTCACCATAGTGGAGTTTGGAGTGTGACTGTTTGAGGTTGTGGACAGGTATCTTTTATACTGATAACAAGTTCAAACAGGTGCCATTAAAACAGGTAATGAGTGGAGGACAGAGGAGCCTCTTAAAGAGGAAGATACAGGTCTGTGAGAGCCAAAAATCTTGCTTGTGTGTAGGTGACCATATACTTATTTTCCGCCATAATTTGCAAATAAATTCTTTCAAAAATCAGACAATGTGATTGTCTGGATTTGTTTCCACATTTTGTCTCTCATAGTTGAGGTATACCTATGATGACAATTACAGGCCTCTCTCATCTTTTTAAGTTGGAGAACTTGCACAATTGGTGGCTGACTAAATACTTTTTTGCCCCACTGTATATATATTTTTACAGTAACTCAACAGGTGTTTTTTGATTTGACATGTGTATATATATATATATATATATATATATATATATAGTGTTTGGACAATAAGAGGCTAGACATTAGTGTACTGTCCTCTTTTCTCTGGGTTTTTTGTTTTGATTTGGTTTTTTGTCCTGCCTATGGTTAAAATTATTTTCACACATATATTTAAATTTTTTAAACATTGTAATGTTTTTAAGCATGTCAGTTGAAATGTCTTTTGCATGTAGCACCACTTGAATCAGGTGGTTTTGGGTGTAGCCTGATTGAGGCGAACTCCTCAAATAACCTGCTCAGTGAGTGGCATTGTTGTTGTGAACAAGCAAGCTATCACTTGTGAAATGCATCAAGTGCCTTTCCCGCGTCTGTCTGACAAATTCGTGACAATAAAGGTAACATCAAGCAAAATTTAGAGTCTCAGAGTGCGACCATTTAGTTGTCTTATTGGCTTGAGGTGATTGAACTCCATAGTAAACATACATGTTGGTGGAAGGTCTGAGGGATAAACAAAAATAATGAAAGGCCTGAGGGATAAAACATATCGAAAGGGACTTCAGGAACTTAATATGTACAGTCTAAAGGAAAGAACGGAAAGGGGAGACAGTGCCTTGAAAAAGTATTCATAATCCTTGAAATTTTCCAAATTTTGTCATGTTACAACCAAAAACAGAAATGTATTTTACTGGTATTTTATGTGAGACCAGGGGTCTCCAAACTGTGGCCCGGGGGCCAGATGCGGCCCTTTACTTCCTTTTATCTGGCCCTTGGGGCACTATTTCATCCACTGATACCAACAATGGGGCATAATTCCCCCTACTGACACTAATGAGGGGGTTACATTTCCTCCCAAAGACACCAATGATGGTTTTCAGTGACACCAACAATGGGGCCCAAAGACATCAATTCCTCTCAATGATACAACTGATGGGGCCCAATGACAATGGGGCGTTATTTTTTTTTCCCACCAACCCTCGGACCTCTTCTACTCCCACTGGCCACAGTGCGACCCTTCTAAAGTCTGAAGGACAGTAAACTGGCCCTTTGTTTATAAAGTTTGGAGACCCCTGTGATAGACCAACACAAAGTGGCACATAATTGTGAAGTGGAAGGAAAATGATAAATGGTTTTCAATTTTTTTTACAAATAAATATCTGAAAAGTGTGGTGTGCATTTGTATTCATCCCCCTTTACTCTGATACCCCTAACTAAAATTTATTTGAACCAATTGCCTTCAGAAGTCACCTAATTAGTAAATAGTACTAGTGTGTAATTTAATCTTACTATAAATACAGCTGTTCTGTGACGCCCTTGGAGGTTTTTTAGAGAACCATAATGAACAAACTGCATCATGAAGGCCAAGGAACACATCACACAGGTCAGGGATAAAGTTGTGGAGAAGTTAAAAGCAGAATAAGGTTATAAAAAAAATCTCAAGCTTTGAACATCCCACAGAGCACTGTTCAATCCATCATCCAAAAATGGAAAGAGTATGGCACAACCGCAAACCTACCAATACATGGCTGTCCACCTAAACTGACAGGCTGGGCAAGGAGAGCATTAATCAAAGAAGCAGCCAAGAGGCCCACAGTAACTCTGGAGGAGCTGTAGAGAGCTACAGCTCAGGTGCACTCCACAAATCTGGCCTTTATGGAGTGGCAAGAAGAAAGCCATTGTTGAAAGAAAGCCATTTGCAGTTTGCGAGAAGCCATGTGGGGAGCACACAAACATATGGAAGAAGGTGCTCTGGTCAGATGAGATCAAATTTGAACGTGTTGGCCTAAAAGCAAAGCACTATGTGTGGTGGAAAACTAACATTTCACATCACCCTAAACACACCATCCCCACCTTGAAACATGGGGGTGGCAGCATGATGTTGTGGGGATGCTTTTTTTCAGCAGGGACAGGGAAGCTGGTCAGAATTGATGGGAAGATGGATAAAGCCAAATACAGGGCAATCTTAGAAGAAAACCTGTTAGAGTCTGCAAAAGACTTGAGACTGGGGTGGAGGTTTACCTTCCAGCAGGACAACGACCCTAAACATACAGCCAGAGCTACAATGGAATGGTTTAGATCAAAGCATATTCATGTGTTAGAATGGCCCAGTCAAAGTCCAGACCTAAATTGGATTGAGAATCTGTGGCAAGACTTGAAAATTGCTGTTCACAGACGCTCTCCATCCAATCTGACAGAGCTTGAGCTATTTTGCAAAGAAGAATGGGCAAAAAATGTCACTCTCTAGATGTTCAAAGCTGGTAGAGACATACCCAAAGCTTTAATACATACAGCTTTAATTGCAGCGGAAGGTGATTCTACAAATTATTGACTCGGGGGGGGGGCTGAATACAAATGCACTCCACAATTTTCACATATTTATTTGTACAAAATTTTAAAAAACATTTATCATTTTCTTTCTACTTCACAATTATGTGCCACTTTGTGTTGGTCTATTACATAAAATCCCAATAAAATACGTTTTTGATTGTAACATGACAAAATGTGGAAAATCTAAAGGGGTGTGAATACTTTTTCAAGGCACTGTAAATACATCAAGGGGGTGAATAAGGTTCAAGAGGGCAGAATTTTTAATATGAAACCAAGATCAAGAACATGGGGACACGACCTCAAACTAGCAGGAGGAAATTTCAAAACTAATTTTAGAAAGTATTATTTTACCAAAAGAGTGCTTGGAACAGACTTCTATCAGAGGAAGCGAGTCAGTCAACAGTAAATAGGTTTGAACATGCTCGGAAGAAACATAGATCTATCTTCAGACAAAAGTTAACAAAAAAAAGACAAAAAAATAGAAAAATATGTATTAATTAAAAAAAGGTCAGACTCGATGGACCACTTGGTATCTACCATAATTTTTCTATGTTTCTAAGTCCTAGCTGGTTACAACGATTTGTGTTTTAGGGATTTAGCAGCCCTTTAACGCTTAAAGTGTAATTCCACTTTTTGCAGCCAAATTAAAATAACACCTATTTTATATTTGTTTTATATTTGGACATTTCATATCCCATGCACATAGCAAAACTTAAAAAAAATAAAAACTGCAGCTTACTTTTTTTACATGCTGTAATCTGAACCCTTCAGCAAGGAAAAATCCTAGGTACCCTCTTCGTTTATGAAGGGGCTGGGAATCTGTGTTTTCCATAAATAACTCTGTTTGAACTGTGCAGGCAGATCTTCATTACCAATTGTAACTAGATTTGAACAACTGCCTAACAAAGGGTTAAAGGCTGGGCTTCTTGCATAGTATGTTAACAAGGTCAGGCTTGGAACAGGCTCACGCTAACATTGTCAAAAAAAAAACCCTGCAGTCAGTCATGACACCTCCTCCTAAGAAATATCTAAAAGGTAAAAAATACTTATTTCAATTTTTTTAGGCATGCTGTGTGAATGGAAACACATAACAATTATAAAGTGGGATTTTCTTAAATTTGACTGCAAAAGTGGAAATACACTTTAATGTAAGTAATCAGCCTTCCAGATGGAAACTAAGAGTCCCTATTGTGAAGGCTTATTCACACTTCTGCATTGAGCCACTGTGTGCTGAAACATGCATTTCCACAATGAACCTAATGTATGTGCAGTGCTGGCACCTCAAAACACTGTACAATAGACTATAACCCATGACCTACCACAATGCACATACCATATATTGTAGTGCCCTATGTTGTTTAAAAGAGTCACGTGACTTTTTTGATTCTTGTAAAGGGATAAGGTGTGGAACTGAGACATTAATGAAAAAAATATAAATGAGAGGGGGGAGTTTTGGGACTTTGAATGAGGCACAATGAATGTGCCTCCATCCCTGATTCAGGTAAACAAGAAAGGAATGTGGGACTTTAAATGAGGCCATTGACTTGTGGAGGTAGAGTGGTCAGTAAACCAGTAGGCTTAAATTTTGATTGGGACATTTGTTATTTCTATGAATAGTTTTTCATTGAAATGGATTGGATTGGTATTGATCCTATATTCATACATTTGACTATATGTGATGCAATATTGTATTGATTTGCATGGATAGATATGGTTTTCCATACCACCTTTGTCTATGCACGTCACATATATGAATCTGGGGCAGGACATCCATGTACATTTCCTGTATATTATATACAAATTGACGTATATTTTCATGGCTCCAAGCATCGCCTGTATATTCATTTGTATATATATTTGTTTAATATTAATTTATTTCTTATTCTTCTTTTCTTTATCAATATTCTTCTTTATTTTTTCATTATCATTATTACTTTTTCTTTTTTCTTAGTACACCATATGGTCCTTTCTCTACCACAGACATGACAAATGGGAGAATGATCGCATGACTTTATGATAATATACATCATTCTATTATTATTCTATATTAACTGTAAATTAAATATGTTTGATGTAGTAATTTTCATAGTATGAATTTTTACTAACATGTATTTTTACAAATGTGAATTTCAGTTATTAGAGATTTACAATGCTGGTTGTTTTTTGCTATGGTCTGTGGCATTTTGATTGCACAAAGCTCTGCAGATATTTTCACATGCATTGTTCAGTGTATTACCATGTTTTTACGGTGTATATAGTGTTTGTATTAGAACATTTTATAGATAACAATTTTTGCTAGAGGACAGCATGTTATTACAGAGAAACTGCAGAGTCTGATACTCTGTGTTTTCCTGTTTTTTCTTGCTGTCCTCTCTTTCACACCAGGTTTCCATTCTAGTTTGATTATATATGGGAGGAGTTTTGGGGAGTGTTTGCTTCCTTAATTGGTTTAACGTCACTATATATATATTTTCAGTCAGGCTAATGACTGACTGCTACGATTAAGCATCTACCATGATGTGAAATGCTTTAGCATTTTTTTCTGTACCTGCTTCAGCATGATGTGACAGCTTTGGATTTTTAACACTGATTTAGGCTGGGTTCACACTGGTGCGACACGACAGCCGTCCTACTTTGGATCCGACTTTGCCCTGCGACATGAAGCCGGCATGTGTCCGACTTTCAATGAACGGGGATCCGACTTGGATCCCCGCCAATGCCGGCACTGTGTTTGGTATGAATCTTTAGGGGGGGAACTCCGCGCCAAATTTTAAATAAAAAACCGGCATGGGTTCCCCCTCCAGGGGCATACCAGGCCCTTGGGTCTGGTATGGACCTTGAGGGGAACCCCCTACGCCGAAAAAACGGCGTGGGGGGTCGCCCCCAATCCATACCAGACCCTTATCCGAGCACGCAGCCCGGCCGGACAGGAATGGGGGTGGGGACGAGCGAGCGCCCCCCCCCCTCCTGAACCGTACCAGGCCGCATGCCCTCAACATGGGGGGTGGTGCCTTGGGGGAGGGGGGCGCGCTGCGGCCCCCCCACCCCAAAGCACCTTGTCCCCATGTCGATGAGGACAAGGGCCTCTTCCCGACAACCCTGGCCGTTGGTTGTCGGGGTCTGCGGGCGGGGGGCTTATCGGAATCCGGGAGCCCCCTTTAATAAGGGAGCCCCCAGATCCCGGCCCCCCACCCTATGTGAATGAGTATGGGGTACAGCGTACCCCTACCCATTCACCTAGGAAAAAAGTGTCAATTTAAAAAAAAAACACTACACAGATTTTTAAAGCATTTTATTAGACAGCTCCGGGGGTCTTCTTCCGACTTCGGGGGTCTCTCCGGTTCTTCTCCACGCTCTCCGAATCTTCTGCCGGGCTCCTCCGCTCTCTTCTGCTCTTTTGCCGCTCTTTTGCTAAAGCGGAGGAGCCCGGTCTTCAATCTTCTGCCTTCTGCCTTCTGCCTTCTGCCTTCTGCCCTCTTCTCCTGATGTTGACACGACGCTCTCTGGGGCTAGAATGCTCTCTGTGCGCTCTGCTCTGACTTATATAGGCGGTGACCCCGCCCCCTTATGCCGTCACAGTCCCTGGGCATGCTGGGACTGTGACGTTTTAGGGGGCGTGGTCATCACCCGATGACCACGCCCCCTAAAACGTCACAGTCCCAGCATGCCCAGGGACTGTGACGGCATAAGGGGGCGGGGTCACCGCCTATATAAGTCAGAGCAGAGCGCACAGAGAGCATTCTAGCCCCAGAGAGCGTCGTGTCAACATCAGGAGAAGAGGGCAGAAGGCAGAAGGCAGAAGGCAGAAGATTGAAGACCGGGCTCCTCCGCTTTAGCAAAAGAGCGGCAAAAGAGCAGAAGAGAGCGGAGGAGCCCGGCAGAAGATTCGGAGAGCGTGGAGAAGAACCGGAGAGACCCCCGAAGTCGGAAGAAGACCCCCGGAGCTGTCTAATAAAATGCTTTAAAAATCTGTGTAGTGTTTTTTTTTTAAATTGACACTTTTTTCCTAGGTGAATGGGTAGGGGTACGCTGTACCCCATACTCATTCACATAGGGTGGGGGGCCGGGATCTGGGGGCTCCCTTATTAAAGGGGGCTCCCGGATTCCGATAAGCCCCCCGCCCGCAGACCCCGACAACCAACGGCCAGGGTTGTCGGGAAGAGGCCCTTGTCCTCATCGACATGGGGACAAGGTGCTTTGGGGTGGGGGGCCGCAGCGCGCCCCCTCCCCCAAAGCACCAACCCCCCATGTTGAGGGCATGCGGCCTGGTACGGCTCAGGAGGGGGTGGGGCGCTCGCTCGTCCCCACCCCCATTCCTGTCCGGCCGGGCTGCGTGCTCGGATAAGGGTCTGGTATGGATTGGGGGGGATCCCCACGCCGTTTTTATCGGCGTAGGGGGTTCCCCTCAAGGTCCATACCAGACCCAAGGGCCTGGTATGCTCCTGGAGGGGGAACCCATGCCGGTTTTTTATTTAAAATTTGGCGCGGAGTTCCCCCTCAAGAACATCTGAGCACAAGTCGCGTGCCAAAGTCGGATCATGCAAGACGGCAATCCGACTTTGATCCGACTTCAATGATAGTCAATAGACTGAAGTAGGATCAAAGTCGGACCAAAGTAGTACAGGGAGCATTTCTAAAGTCGGAACGACTTGTGTCGGACCAGTTAGGACGGCTCCCATAGGGAAACATTAAATTTCACACGTCATGCGACATGAGCTCCCAATGTCGGAGCGTTTGTCGGACCAGTGTGAACCCAGCCTTAGCCACAATAAAGGTGTATATTCAGAGTGCGGCTGTTCAGCTATCTTCCTTGATTGTCTACACATTTGCAGTGAGTCTGCACCTGAAGGTTTGAGTGGGGCAGGCATTTATTTGGGATACTATGCCTGGAGCTGCATGACTCCTCATCAAGAATTATTCGTTACTTCTCATGTGCTGCCAAGCTGACATATATGTATTGATGTATCAATTATGTTCATGCCATGTGTGCATGTGTATGTATATATATGAAATTATTTTTTTGCTTGTTTCATACCATTGTCACGAATAAATAATGTTTACTAACCACTCTACCTCCACAAGTCAATGGCCTCATTCAAAGTCCCACATTCCTTTCTTTTTTAATGAAAAACTAAACAAAAATAAATAAATAATAATAAATAAAAAAATTGAAATTTAGGGAAAAAAAGGATCAGGAATTAAAGTAGTAAAAAAAGGACCAGGAAAAAAAATGAGAATTGCCATTGCTTTAGTAATTAGAGGGGAAAAAGTCAGCTGAGGTTTGATAGGTACCCATCATCATACACTTTTGCCTCATTGTCCAGTGTGGAAAATCAAGCAGGTGACATTGTAAGAGCTTCAAGTGACCTCTAATCCCCTGATATGCCAGCTAAAATATCAGACTTGGACAAAGTAACTTAAGTTAAATAAGGAGCAAATATAAATCCTTAATAAGTAAGCCTACAAAGGCTGTAAGCCTTTACAGCTATAAATTATAAGACAGAATATTCATGATTCTTTCATTAATCAAATCATGATGAGTTCAATTTATCTAAACCTAACACTTAACATAAACCAGGTGAAATGAACAATAAGACATAGATATTGCATTATAAAATGATACATTATCATAATAATAATTATTATGAAGGTGGTATGATTGACAAAAATACTAAGGTCTCATGCACAAAGGGCATCTATTTAAGCCCCTCTGAACGTCAGAACTGGCAAGAAAAAGCTACTTAAAAAACTTGCTAAAAGCTGCATATCACACACACACATGTAGGTGCATTTAGGCACATCTGGTGTTTGAGCGTTAATGCATTCTATTGGGAAAAATAGTAATTTATTCTGGCCATTGGAATGCATTAACGCTCAAATGCTAGATGTGTTTAGGCACATTCTTCCCTTCGACCCCTGAATACATCTTTGGTGGGGGTTTTTTTCTGCCTGTAAACACACTAATGCGTATGTAAATGCCTGTGTGTGCATGGTTTACATAGAGGTGCTTTTACAGGCTGAGAAAGAAATGCTCAACGCCTGTAACAACTGATTTTTTTAAGCTCTCTGTGCATGAGGTCTAAATGTCTTACAATTAAAGATTGTGCACCTATATAAAGTATATATATATATAATTTTTTTTTTGTAAAAATACTATCATTATTAACGATGTTTAACCTCAATGGTGTATGTAGGCTAACACAGAGAATAATTTCCACATTATTGCAAATCCAACATACTAAGTGGGATTTTAGAGTGAAGTGTAATCTCTACATTACAGGATGCTAAAATGCATTATATATTATAGGAACAAACATTTCCGCATTGGTCAATTCACTACCTGGAGCTTAGCAGTCAATGATCTAGGGGCTGGAAGTGTTTGAAACATTTTAATGGAGCCTTCTTTACTTCTCTATCAGTAAAAATGCTTCTTATTGAATTTGAGGTTAGCTTTACAGTCCAATATGAATTGCTTTAATGCTGCTACAACAAGGATAACCTAGACTGTTGACTGTTTTTACTAGCTCTTTTTTAATAATGTATGTGTAGCCATACTGTTTCGTAACTTTATAATGTGGTAGACATGAATTGTTCTTAGCCACACAAATGTATGTGTAATTCCAGTTTTCTGTCCGTTTATATATTTCCAAAAAGTGTACTTGAAATTTGAAAGTGTGGGTTCCATCAGTCATTGTATACATTTATGATATAGTAATACATATATATATATATATATATATATATATATATATATATATATATATATATATATATATATATATATATATATATATATATATATATATATATATATATATATATATATATACCAGTACCACCTCTATGCTGGCGACACACAAATCTATCTCTCTACTCCTCACCTCACTCCTTCAATCTCCTCTCGGATTACTTCCTTACTAACTGACATATCAGCATGGATGTCACACCACTTCCTCAAACTCAATCTTTCTGAAACTGAGCTCACAATTTTTCCTCCAGCCCATGTCCCCTCCCCTGACTTCTCCATCAAGATCAATAATACAACCATCAGTTCCTCCCCTCATGCCAGGGTGCTAGGTGTAATCCTGGACTCTGACCTGTCCTTTCAGCCCCAAATCCAATCCCTGTCCAAATATTGCAAGCTTCACCTCCGAAACATCTCAAAAATATGCCCCTTTCTAACCATTGACACCACTAAGCAACGTATCCACTACCTTGTTATCTCTCGCCTTGACTATTGTAACTCACTCCTCATTGGCCTACCTCTCTGCAAGCTATCCCCTCTTCAGTCTATCATGAATGCCACTGTCAGACTCATCCACCTTACCAACCATGCAGTGTCTGCCACTGCTCTCTGTCAATCCCTCCACTGGCTTCACATTGCCCAACGAATAAAATTCAACATACTAACAATAACATACAAAGCCATTTACAATTCTGCCCTGAGCTACATCAGCAATTTTATCTCCAAATATCACACATATCAAACTATCCTATCCGCTCCTCCCAAGACTTTCTGCTCTCTATCTCCCTTGTCTCCTCCTGCCATGCTCATCTTCATGACTTCTCCAGAGCCTCTCCCATCCTCTGGAACTCACTACCCCAATCTGTTTGGTTATCTCCTACTCTGTTCACTTTTAGGTGATGTATACAAAATAATTCTGCGCTGCCAGAGGAGAAACAAGCAGCTAACACAACCAACAAGATGTAAACAATAACAAAAAACAAAATAAGTGTAGCGCTATGAAATATAAAAAAAGTCCAATGTAAAAAACATTAAACCGGCAGTTCAACATATAGTTGCTAAAAAAGGGACATCCTTGGGAAAGAGATGAGGAATCTTCAGGAACTGAACACTTCAAATATATAAATCATCTGGAGTGGAGACATGCACAACACCACCAAAAGTGAAGAGGCTTACCAGAATCGGTGGACCCAACGGGGCATACACCAGGTAGGGTCAGACAATCAAGTCATAAATAAATGTAATATTGGCAGATGTTCCAGCTTCGCATGGTGGGTCTTAGAGTGGCTGTCACAGCAATATGGACTTCAGCTGCTGATCTTTGTCACAGCAATATGGACTTCAGCTGCTGATCAGCAGCTGAAGTCCATATTGCTGTGACAGCCACTCTAAGACCCACCATGCGAAGCTGGAACATCTGCCAATATTACATTTATTTATGACTTGATTGTTACAGAGAAAAGGAAGTCAAAGGTATATGAGCAATCAACTCCGCCGGTGCCCAATGAGCTGAATGAATCCTCTACAAGCAGCGTGCTGATAGGAGAAGAAATTTAGTCCCTCGCAATCAGACTCGGTGATCTGGAGAAGGTTTATTAACATCGTTCTGAGGGATATAATCAACGTGCCGTTTGTTCCATACTCCTCGGTTCTGGTATCGTTTTGAGGAACACAGCAACGTGTGAGCCATCCCATCAACATTGCCCGTCCGGGCCACCTGTAGCCCATCACCACCTAAGCCTGTCTGACCCTACCTGGCGTATGCCCCGTTGGGTCCACCGATTCTGGAAAGCCTCTTAACTTTTGGTGGTGTTGTGCATGTCTCCACTCCAGATGGTTTATATATTTGAAGTGTTCAGTTCCTGAAGATTCCTCATCTCTTTCCCAAGGATGTCCCTTTTTTAGCAACTATATGTTGAACTGCCGGTTTAATGTTTTTTACATTGGACTTTTTTTATATTTCATAGCGCTACACTTATTTTGTTTTTTGTCACTTTTAGGTGATCCCTGAAAGCTCATCTCTTCAGGGAGGCATATCCTGCTTTCAGCTAACAACCAAATCTTCTACTTCCCCCATCAGTTCATCCCTGACAGTTACCACCTTTTGTTTCAGCAGCCCCTCCCTCTTAGATTGTAGGCTCGCAGGAGCAGGGCCCCTCTTGAATTGAATGTTTTGTTGCTGTATTGTCTCCTTCTATATTGTAAAGTGCTGCGCAAACTGTTGGTGCTATATAAATCCTGTATAATAATAATAATAATAATATATAGTTTGAAGCTTATCTATCAGAGTGCAATTAAGATAGCTAGGGATGGAAAATCCAACATTTTGAGTCACCAGAAAGAATCAGCCAAATGTACCTGGGTTCAGTTTAGGGCAGATTCGTTCTCCCCGTCCTTAGCCTGTAGTACATAAAACAGCTCACTTCCTTCCATGGTCAGCCGATAAAGCTCCTCCTACCGGTTTCATCACAATCTCCCAGAGGAAGTCATGAGATTGTGACGAAACTGGTAGGAGGAGCTTGACCGGCTGACGAGGAAGTAAGTGAGGTGTTGTTTGCACTACAGGCTAAGGACAGGGAGAACGCTGGGAACCATAGCTGCAGGTTTGGTCTCTAGGTGACACTATCACCCCCCTTTTGCTGTCCATAAATATATCAAGGCTTGTTTTTATTTTACTAAATGTGAGTGTACATCTATGTGGGATTTTAAGTTTAATAAACCTGTTTTAAAACGTTATCACATCATTGCAAGTTTCCATTGTCTTTCACATGTGTGATATATGATAAGATTGCTGGCAGCCAGGAGGAAATTGGCTTGTGACCAGGAGGAAGGAGTGATCTTTGTAGCAGCATTTAAGCCATAACTAACACTACAGGAAAGAGGAACCATAGGAAGATCTTCCCAAGCTGATAATATTATTTATCACAGGCTTTTTTTTAAAAGCCCTAAAGGTGAGGATACACCTGGTGGGGGGTGTGTGCACACCTGCATGAAGACATCACCATCATGGTTTATTATGTTTGGACTGTTACAATACTAAGGGGTTTTTTCGGTGCAATACACAGAGCATGCGCACTTTCCCTATATATAGTTTTTGGACATTACATTAAGATTTTATTTTTTGCTCTATGTTTATGTTTGTATAATGGACTTTTTATATTATTGAGGATTTGTATGCATTACACGAAGTACGTGCACTTTAATTATATAATATATTTTATGTTTTTTTCACATTATAGAATATACAGTATGCATGAGTTATTAGATTTATCTTCATTTTTTTTATTTATTTTATTTATGTTTAGCGCAGCACATTTGTATCAGTTTGCCAGAGAACCCCCCTGGCAAAGCACCATGTAGACAAGGGCCTCTTTCCTCTGTGATTGTGGGGTTCTGCAAACAGGGCCTTGAACAAAAAGGGGCCCCTAAATATCCCTACTTATTAACACAAAAAATTAAATGTAAATAAACCCACAGTTTTTGACAAGTCTTGCATCTGCCTATCCATAGCAACCAGGACCAAAGGTGATCCATATCAATCATAATGAACGTCCCCCTTCATCACACCGAAAGAAAAAAATCCTGCTGATAGTCGTCACGATCCTTTCCTGTCACTCACTGCCAATTTACATTTACTGGTCCTTGTTTTGTAAATCTAAACATGTCCATGTAGCCATATTTAGCTATCACTGTTCCCTTGTTTACATGTCAGGGGATTCCTGGCCAGCAAAATTAATGGGTTTGAGTGATGTTACTGGTTGCTTGTTTTGTAAATCTAAGTATGTCCATTTGGCCATATTTAGCTATCACTGTTCCCTTGTTTACATGTCAAGGGATTCCTGGCCAGCAAAATGAATGGGTCTGAATGATGTTACTGGTTGCTAAGGACAATGTAGGTGCCAACACCCACATGGTAGATGCCAACACCCACTGCTTCCTTAATAACTATTGACAGCAAAAAGTCATCTATAGTAGCAGAGGAAACACCATTACTATATATGACATTAAGATCCCACCAAGCAAGCAAAACGTATGTTGTTTGGAAAAATGCCTGAACAGGCAAAATTCAGTCCAACCTGTGTTTGGACCGAATCAAAAGCGTATCCCTATTCACCAGAAATCTAATAGAAGGTAATTCTTTCCTGAGGGTAAACCTATTTTTCTGACAACTGTCTGGGCATTTTCCTCATTTTGGAGTGTAATGGAAATTTGTAAGTTCTGTATATAATTGTATTCTATTTTGTATGTATTGCACACGGCACTAATAATGTTTTCAGTACATGTTTACATTCTTTCGAGTCCTGATTAGAATTAGCCTGCCTATGTAACGCCCCTTGTTACCATAAACGTACAATTGTAATATTAATGTGCTACCTACGTAATCATGTGTATAAAAGACTTCAATTGTGTCATAATAAAGCAGAACTATTATTTGGAAAGATGCTGAGCGTATCTTTTGTGTCTGTTCCCTACTGCAGTAGTTATTATTAATTTGGAACCACTAATCAATATGAGGATAGGAGTTGCCTATCATCAATTTAACCGAGTCAGGAGACACCTGTGACACAGATGACAAACAAAAACTTATTTTAAATTTTAAAACTACCCCTTAAACTTCAAGGGTTAAGTGCCCCTTCTTTTTCTAGGGTACCTTTAAATGCTGTTTTTTTTTTTTTGCTTTAACCTTTCCCACAGGCTTCCTTCTCCCAGTCACCCAAAGCTGCTTCTCTTTGGTACACCGCCCCATGGTTGTAGTCTGGTATCATCACAGATAGGCACTCCTGCATTGTAAGTGAGGAAAACATCAAACTGTTCATAACCAGGAACATCAGAGGAAAGAGGAGCACCAGCTGCTGGAGGAGCAAGGGGCAGCCACACGGTAGTGATACATTTTCCTCAGAGTTTAGCTTTAGCCAATACAATCGTAAACCTACCTGTCCACACACTATAAGTACCAAATGAAACACTAACTCTTCCATACAGTAATGAGTCTCTAGACAATTACAAATGCTGTAACCTCTTTTTCTATGGCTAACAATTGAATATAGAAGAGCAGGTAACCTGCCAGGGAAGACCTATGAAAGCTCTGATTGCCAACTTGGTTTTTGAAGATGGAATAAACATGCAGCACTTGACCTGCAAACTTGTTTAAGGTCATGAACTCACTACGTATGGAAGCAATTAAAGTACAATTGCCTTAGAACATACACTTTTAAAATTTATAGAAGAAAAAAGAGAAGTGCTACCCCAGTGCAGCATAAAACAGATAGATTTATTACAGGTTTAAAAACACTCACACAATCCAAGATAGTATGCGCTTGTATGGTGCGGGGATGGGTACTGCCACTTGCTCGATCCTGCAGGTGCCGCCTGTGGTCCAAAAATGCTGGAAGAGTAAGGGCATAGACTCCCTGTGTCACCAGGAAATCCACGCTGACCAGCATGGAACGCAGAACGGATGTGACGTCACCGGGAGGAGCCGAGAAGGCTGTGGGATCACCAGGCTACGCGCTCGTAGCTATCTGCTCCTTGTAGAGGCCTGGGATGGAATTGCACTATAGGACCTGACTGCTCAAAGTCTGCAAGAGGCCCCTTGTATCTTCTCCTTGGCTTCTTCCGGGTGATGGACTTCAGGCATCTTCATTGGCTGGCGCAGGATGACGTAACTCAAGTGCATGTACAGGAGTCAGTCATCCAGGCAATGTAAACTGAGCTGTGCATGCACCACAAAAGACTACGAGCAGGCGGGTCTTCTAGTGCAATTCCACCCCAGGCCTCTAGAAGGAGCAGATAGCTCCAAGTGCGTAGCCTGGCAATCCCACAGCCTTCTACGCTCTTCCCGGTGCTTTCACGTGTCCATTCTGCGTTCCATGCTGGTCAGCGTGGATTTCCTTGTGTCACAGGGCGTTCATGCCCCCACTCCTCCAGCGTTTTTTGACCACAGGTGACAGGCAGGCCCTGCAGGTTTGAGCGAGTGGCAGTACCCATCCCCATACCATATAAGTGCATACAATCTTGGATTGTGTGAGTATTTTTAATCCTGTAATAAATTCTGTTTATGCTGCACTGAGGTGGTGCTTCTCTATTATTTTTACCCTTGCTTTAAAAGGCCAAGCTGTGCAGTAAAAGTTTCAGTTACAGGTTTATACTTTGTGAACTGAGCCTTTTGTAGTAAAGATTATTGCATTAAACAATGCAAAATCAATTCAAGCAATGGTTTTAAAACCAAATTTTGTTTTTCAATGGTTTTCACTTTAAGTAGGACATTACGTACAGTAAATGATGTAATGTGCAAAATGTGGGAACTTTGTGAAGTACTTTACAGTATCTTGCTGCTTCCTTTAAAATAAAATCAATTAAAATAATTAATTTATTGACACAAGCATTGGTAAGTACCCAGTGGTATGTGGTTTAGTCTTCCTTCTGACACTAAAACAGAATAATAGCACTTTGCATTAATGGGATTCTGTTGTGTAGTTATTACATGAGGTTATTGTGCACATTAGCAAAATATCCCTGAACTAACCAGAAATGCTGCTAAAACACACAAGCACTGTAATGCCCTGTACACACGATTGGATATTGATCGGACATTCCGACAACAAAATCCATCTGATTTTTTCCGACGGATTTTGAGCCAAACTTGTCTTGCATACACACGATAGCACAAAGTTGTCAGAAAATCCGATTGTTCTGAACGTGGTGACGTAAAACACGTACGTTGGGACTATAAACGGGGCAGTAGCCAATAGCTTTCGTCTCCTAATTTATTCTGAGCATGCGTGGCACTTTGTGCATCGGATTTGTGTACACACGATCGGAATTTAACCGATTGGATTTTGTTGTTGGAAAATTTTATATCCTGCTCTCAAACTTTGTGTGTCAGAAATTCCGACGGAAAAAGTCAGATGGAGCCCACACACGATCGGAATTTCCGACAACACAATCCGATCGCACTTTTTCCGTTGGAAAATCCGACCGTGTATACAGGGCATAAGCGTACACTGAATGACACAAACAGCATATTTTATAGACATTGATTTATTTTACACATTACAAATGTTGAAAAGTCCCGTCTGTAGTTTATAATGACAGAATTCTGTAGATCCAATATTTGTACCTTATTAGCAACATTGTCCTAGCTTCTGATATGGTAACAAACTAAATGAAATACAAATAAATGAGTTTTCTTTTTCTGCCATTAACCCTCAGACAGTAGCCACACAAACGCCCTCTAATTTTTTCATATGTACATGACTGTTAGATGCGGTTGGATTCAATATTTTGTTTTTTTGTTTTTTTACAGAAAGGGTTTCCATTTTGAAAAAAATGTACAGGACTATGTGGTTCATATAGGTGCAATTAGTACTTAGTAGGGTTCTTATCCCACTTCTTACTTTTGTAACAGCGAGTTGATATTGCTTGATGCTTCATGCAACCAAGAACCATAAAAGCTTTGGGTGCCGCTCCAAGTAATCACCCTGTAGTGATCCAGTGACTCACATTGGGTGCAGGTGTCGGTGTCAAGAGAGCCCATCCTGGCTCTGTATACACATGCAGAAGGAGGAAGGTTAGAATGCTGTATTCCGAAAAAACAGCCCACAGTTTAGCCTGGCCCACAGGGCTTAGTCATAGGGGTCACCCTATGACTAAGCCCTATAGGCATGGTCAAATGTGTCAGAGGTATGTCCAGAGAGGAGTCGGGCTGAAGCCATTTTCACTTTGCTTTACCTCTGGGCTGTTTTTGTGGAGTGAGCGTTCTATCCTTCCCTCTTCCACATTTCATGATTCATGTCATTTAAGCTTTACAGGAGTCAGGACTAATGACTCCCTGTGTGACAGTGCCTATTTACCCAGTCGATTACTTCTACATGTTCTTTTCCTCAGCTCCTGTTGCTGAACTAAGCAGTGGGGGAGCAAAGAAAGGGGAAGGATATGCTGCTGGAGATGGAATGTATTAAAGCAAAGCTTTTGCTGTGCACTGAATGAGCATGACCCACATGATCAGGGACCCGGGTTCAGATGCAACCTCCATTACACATTTTCCTACACCAATTTTTTTATCCAGGTCTACCCTTAGCTTCAGGCTGTGTTCACACCTATGCAAATTGGATGTGGATTTCGCATGACAGGAGACCGGCTCACACACCTCAGTTGCGGCTTTGGCTCCGTTTCAGGTCCGAATTCAGGCAAAAATTTGTCCCCGATTTGTCCCTAAAATTGAGAACAGGGACTCATCGGACCCCTGCTGTGAGCCACATCTGTCGTAGGTGTGAACCCAGCCTTAACTTGCTGTTATAGCCTTATTAACCCCTTCACACCTAAGGGTAAAAATAAATCTTAATGCCCAAGCACAATTTTGCAACTTTGACATGTGTTAGTAAAATCGTATATATCACCACAACTACTTTGTACATCCAGGTGGATTATACTTTGGTTTTTTTTCAGGACAAATTGGGCTGCAATTTGGTGGTAAATGGTTATGGACTACCACCTAAGAACAAAATTAATTTTTGTGGCTTGATACCACATATGGGTATGTTATTTGTTGTTTGTACTCGTAGTACAGCCCAGAAGTAGTGCATATTTTGCTTTTTTTGTCCTACCTAAAACACACTGACACTGATGCAAATTTAAAAAAAAAATGCTGCCCAAAGTATACTAACCTTGAACTTTGACGCAAATACTAACCCTGGCACTAACCTAGATCAAACCTTGATCTGGGTATTTTTCTTTCTCTTTCTTTCTTTCTTTTTTTTTTTTTTTTTAACACATATTTTTTTCCCTCTCTGCATTGTATCTTTCCTCTCCATTCACACAGGGGCAGGCTTCTCAGTGACTGATCACTCTGGTAGCCAATCAGAGGCTACCACAGCGATTTGGTGACCCGGAATCGGGCATTCAGTGTTCCAATTGTTAGTACAGGGCCCTTGGTGAGACCCCTGGGCTGTGCTACAGCCCAAGGGAGAGACGCATATATGAGGCTCACAGAAAAAAAGCCCAGTGCAGTGGAGCCACATATATGTGTTATGTCAGCAAAAAGGGGTTAAAGGGGTATTTAAAGCAAAGTCAAACATTCATTACATTGCAGCTTACCAATTCTTGGATGTGATGTCTACAGTTTTCTTTTTTAGACTGTTTTTCTTTTATTTTCACTGGGTAACCCTATCTGTTGTTTTTCAACAGAACAAGCAGTACTGCAGATGTAGCAGTTAGAGGACCCTTGAAATAGCTTTCTGGTGTCAGGGAACCCCTGCTGAGAATTACTATATCTACAACTCATGAAACATTAGTGTAATGGTCAGTGGGAAGAATAATCCTTACACTTGTGGTCATTGGGAAGAATTTCCCACTTACAGAAAGATAAGTGGTGTCAGTGGGAACTTATCTGAGAGGCAGTTTTTGCTCATTGCTCAAAGAACCCCTAGCAACCTCTGGAAGAACCCTAGGGCTCCATGGACCCTGGTTAGGGGGTTGAAAAAAGCCATTTAGCACTGACAGGGGTGCTTTTTATTTATTTAAAACCTTTATCCCAAAAGGTACAAAATTGTTGCTGTAACGGCTTATAAAAGTATTAGCTTGAGTTTGGCTTCTATGTGTTTAGTGTATTCAAATCTGCTAGTACATCTAACACCCCCCCAGATTAACAATGCTGCTGTCCAACTGTGTCTCTGTTCCTCCTCCATCCACAGTGTAGGCACCCTAACACGGGAGGTAAAAAGCCTAAAAAAAAATCTTAATGCAGCCACCAAATCTAATGATTGGTAATCTGCAACATATTGCATTTTTGGGTTTGAGTTTAATACATCTTTAAGGAAAGAGTAGTGTGCAAAGTAAAACAAGTCAATTTTTACATCTTTGGATATTTTATTCAGCAGCTTAGTAGTGTAATTCCGCGTACACACGGTCGGATTTTCCGATGGGAAATGTTCGATGGGAGTTTGTTGTCAGAAACTCCGACCGTGTGTAGGCTCCATCGAACATTTTCCGTCGGAATTTGAGAGCTGGATCTCAAATTTCCCGACAACAAAATCCGGGAAATTCCGATTGTGTGTACACAATTCCGACACACAAAATTCCACGCATGCTTGGAATCAAGCAGAAGAGCCGCACTGGCTATTGAACTTCATTTTTCTCGGCTCGTCATACGTGTTGTACGTCACCGCGTTCTTGACGTTCGGAATTTCCGACAAGATTTGTGTGACCGTGTGTATGCAAGACAAGTTTGAGCCAACATCCGTTGGAAAAAAAACATGGATTTTGTTGTCGGAATGTGTGATCATGTGGCATAACCCTCATTGCCAACCTTTTTATGGGTTGGCGGGAGCGGTCCCACATCTTAGAAGTCAAATTGTTCTATATTTTAGGTACATAGATGACCTCATATTTATGTGCAAGAGAAGTGTTGGGTGTATGTCTTTTTTGTCATATCTGAATGACAATCAGTGCAATTTTGAAATTTACGGGACTTATGGATCCAGATAAAGTCTGCTTTTTGGATGTACTACTAACTCATAACACCAACAGAATTTCCACCAAACTCGATAGGAAACCACTAGCAGGAAACAGTTTGTTGATTGCTCGGTCGAGTCACCCACCCCACACCATTAAGGGGATTCTGGTGGGACAATTCTTCAGGCTGCGTCGGATCTGTTGTGCACAGTTTGACTTTGAAAAGGAGTCTACTTCGCTATATAAAAGTTTTTTAGCCAGAGGATATCCCAGATGGTCCCTTGACAGTAAAGGTGTACAGAGAAAATTGGATGCTAAAAAAAGAAGCCCGTGCGCTCATATAGTTTGGAGTTTAAACAAATCAAGCACATTATTCATAAACATTTGCCATTATTATGCGACGACCACATATGTGTGCACATTTTAGATCAGGGTATTAATGTTGTAGCCAACAATGCTAGATCTTCAGGTAACAATTTGCCCCCCAGTTTCTTTAAACCCACTGATTCGTATGCTCAGTCATTGACTTGGCTCCATTTTAGGGGCAACTATAAATGTGGTTCCTCTGACTGCTTGTGTTGTTCCCACGTACTGCTAGGACAGGATATATGCTCCAACAATGGTAGGATCTTTAAAATCGATACGTTTTTTAATTGCAATACAAATTATGTAACTTATGTTATCACCTGTGGAGCTTGTTCTATGCAGTATGTAGGAAGAACTATCCACAGGCTCAGAGACAGATTTTGTGAGCATTTGATCGATATAAGAAATAACAAGCCAACTAATGTTGCTTTTCACTTTAATTTAATGCATGGAGGTTAAGTTATTGTTATTGAAAAAGTTACAAGTTATTGAAAAAGTAAAAAACCACAGAGGGGAGAAGATGTATTTCGCCTCCTCTGTAAGAAAGATGTATTCTGGATTTTTAAACTCCAGACCAGGATACCGAATGGGTTACATTTTGAGTGGGACGTTACACACTATTATGAATAAGGGTTCTTTTTATTGTTTATTTTATGAATCTGGTTTGGTTCGTCCCACTTGTAATTTTTTACTCCATTTCATTGCTTCCTCCTTTGTTTCCAAGACATTGGTGTTTACCATACTATGTGAAGTTATATAACATTTGTTGATCACAGTTTTGGTGAAGTATCCAGTGTTTTCTTGTGGTATTGATGGCTAGTCGATCTGTATAGTCATTTGAGTTTTCATGTTTTTTTTTTTTTGGTTACACTGTGATGGGATATTTATTATGTGCCTCAAAATATGGAATATATTTTTCTGTACCGGGTAACAAAGGAATTTGTTTTGTGCACATCTTTGCTCACATCTCTTCCTTGATCCCAATACTGTACACCATGGAAATGCTATACATTTTGATCATACCATACTTACAACTATCGGATTTTGTTGTTTTTTTGGTATCTTTGTGTTTTTCCCATACAGTGCCTTGAAAAAGTATTCATACCCCTTGACATTTTCCACGTTTTGCCATGTTACATCCAAAAACATAAATGTATTTTATTGGAATTTTATGTAATAGACCAACACAAAGTCACACATAATTATGAAGTGGAAGGCAAATGATAAATGGTTTTCAACATTTTTTACAAAAAAATATATGAAGAGTGTGGTGTGCATTTGTATTCAGTCCCCCTGAGTAAATACTTTGTAGAACCACCTTTCGCTGCAATTACAGCTGCAAGTCTTTTTGGGTACGTTTCTACCAGCTTTTGTGCATCTAGAGAGTGAAATTTTTGCCCATTCTTCTTTGCAAAATAGCTCAAGCTCAGTCAGATTGGATGGAGAGCGTCTGTAAACAGCAGTGTTCAAGTCTTGCCACAGATTTTCAGTTGAATTTAGGTCTGGACTTTGACTTGGCCATTCTAACACATGAATATGCTTTGATCTAAACCCTTCCATTGTAGCTCTGGCTGTATGTTTAGGGTCATTGCCCTGCTGGGAGGTGAACCTCTGCCCCAGTCTCAAGTCTTTTGCAGACTCTAGCAGGTTTTCTTTTAAGATTGCCCTTTCTTTGGCTCCATCCATCTTCCTATACTCTGACCAGCTTCCCTGTCCTCGCTGAAGAAAAGCATCCCCACAACATGATGCTACCACCACCATGTTTCACAGTGGGGATGGTGTGTTCAGGGTGATGTGCAGTGTTAGTTTTCCGCCACACATAGGGGGTCATTTACTATAGTGCCGAAAATTTATCCTGCAGTCCCGGAAAATAGCGCCCATTTAAGGCCAATTAAGACTTCAACTCTCAGAAACTGGGTGCTAATGCAAATGGAAAGCAGCGCTATTGCCGGCAAACATGCCTGTCAAATCACATATGCGGGAATAGTGGAAGTCAATGGGGCTCAAACTTGCAAAATCCAAAGTTCTCACTGAAGGCTTATATGCAAGTTCTTTGCCAAAAAAAAAGTGTATGGGGACCTGGGTCCTGCCCCAGGGGACATGTATCAATTGGAAAAAAAATTTTAAACGACCGTTTTTTCAGGAGCAGTGATTTTAACCCCTTGCTGACCGCTGCACTCGGATATACATCTGCACAATGGTAGCGGTGGGCAAATGGCCGTACCTGTACATCCCCTTTATTGGCGGGGCTAGTGGGCACATGTGCCCGCCGCATACAGCGTGACCGTGCCCACGGGTTCTGCGGACTTGTTGTCTGCCGGTGTCCCGCGATTTTGAGCCGCAGAACGGGGAGATGCCTATGTAAACAAGGCATTTCCCCGTTCTGCCTAGTGACATGACAGGGATCTACTGCTCCCTGTCATCAGGAGTAGTGATCACTGTCATGTCAGTGGTAGCCCAACCCCCGCACAGTGGCGCTATAGTAAATGACCCCCATAGCGTTTTGCATTTAGGACAAAAAGTTCAATTTCGGTCTCATCTGACCAGAGCACCTTCTTCCACATGTTTGCTGTGTCCCCCACATGGCTTCTTGTAAACTGCAAAGGGGACTTCTTATGGCTTTCTTTCAACAATGGCTTTCTACTTGCCACTCTGCCATAAAGGCCATATTTGTGGTGTGCACGACTAATAGTTGTCCTGTGGACAGATTCTCCCACCTGAGCTATGGGTCTCTGCAGCTCCTCCAGAGTTACCATGGGCCTCAAGGCTGCTTCTCTGATTAATGCTCTCCTTGCTCTCCTTCCATTTTCAGATGATGGATTGAACAGTGCTCCATGAGATGTTCAAAGCTTGGGATATTTTTTTTGTAACCTAACCCTGCTTTAAACTTCTCCATAACTTTATCCCTGACCTGTCTGGTGTGTTCCTTGGCCTTCGTGATGCTGTTTGTTCACTAAGGTTCTCTAACAAACCTCTGAGGGCTTCACTGAATTTCTGTATTTATACAGAGATTAAATTACACACAGGTGGACTCTATTTACTAATTAGCTTACTTCTGAAGGCAATTGGTTCCACTAGATTTTAGTTAGGGGTATCAGAGTAAAGAGGGCTGAATACAAATGCATGCCACATTTTTCAGATATTTATTTGTAAAAAATGTTGAAAACCATTTATCATTTCCCTTCCACTTCACAATTATGTACCACTTTGCATTGGTTTATCACATAATATCCCAATAAAATACATTTAAGTTTTTGGTTGTAACATGACAAAATGTGGAAAATTTCGAGGGGTGTGAATACTTTTTCAAGGCACTGTATATTAGAGCCCATCATAGGTTTTTACATGGTTAAATTATGGTAAATATATGGAACTATTTTGGCTACTATAATGGGCTATATACAATTTTCAGCATGACATGTTTATATTCTGTGTCTTTATAAAAAGTAATTTCAGTGCGATTGATCATTTTTCTCCTAGTATCTATGTGTATGCACATATGGTGTGTTTATAACATGCATCCATAGGTCACCAAGGGTTTTTAGACAAATATAAAACCTTTTGTATATGATTATATGCATTTTCTTTGTGTTTTTATCATTTGTTGCAAATGAAATGTTTGTCTTCAGCAGCCTAAAGCGTAACTCCACTTTTGTTGAAAGAAAAACATTCACCTCTGAGTGATCGATGTACATTGCAAGGATTATAACAACCCTTGTTGCAGATTCCTACCTTGTTATTCTGAAGAAACCCCTGTTGTTTTTCTGTGCCTCTGTGCTGAGTGGCTCTAATGAGAGTGGTTTCATAATTATCAGTCAGCTGTGACAGCTGCAGGGCACTAATGAGGAAAGCTGGTGGGTTTGCATCCCTTTAGATGTGTTCCTATTGGAAATATCTCAACAAAAATTATATTTTTGTTGCAGGGGCTGCCTGAAATCTGACTTGCATCTTAGGCAGACTTCTGGGAACATTGGTAAGCCAATCACACAAGCAGGAAATGATGTTTCTGGGGAGTGGTCAGTACACATTCTGTGTACAGAATACCTCCAGGTGGCCATATTGCATTGCATTTTTAGAAAATTACAGCGGCTGCAGATTGAAAAGGAAAGGTCATTTTTACTAACATTCAATTACAATATGACTTGTATTGCAATTGTACACGCTATATTATTTTTTCTTTATTTGCTATTTTATTTCCTCAGGAAAGTGGAGTTACCCTTTAATTAGGCAGCAACTATTTTCAGCTGTATTGTGGCTATTTAAGAGTTAATTTCACAGGCGCTTGAAGGTTATGATTAAGTAAAGCAACTTGTCAACCATGTCGTTCTATGTCTGTATCACAATGTTATCATGAATATTTTATGATATTTGTCGGTTTTTATGGAATAACTATTTTCATTCTTCGCATTCTGGAGTGTGACCACCTTCTCTTTACTTTAGTAGTGTAACTAGTTTAGTTAGATGTATATATACCGTATATTATGTGTAGAGACTAGATCTATTTAAAGTTCACATATCTAGTTATTGATTCAGCTGTTTATTTTTCTCAGAAAGTTTTAGTGTGGAATCTTACCACATTATGAGCACTTTCATTTATGATGAAGGAAAACAACAGGTCAATCCTCCTTCATGATTCATTCCCAGTACAAAGCCTATCAGCTTGTGCAATCCATCTGCTTGTGCTGACAGTCTTACCCAATGCAAAGCAGACAGCATTAATGCAAACGGCACAGTGAGTTTAGGGGAAGCACAGAAATAGCAAAGCTATACAGCTTCATTGTAATAACCCTATTGTTATTAGAACCATAAAAAACTTGAAAAGAACAGGAAAATGAAAAAAGGATCACGGTCCCCACTTATTGGTGTTGTGGCACACATAGCATACAGTATACCTTTAGTAGTACTTTCAGACAAACTCAAGGCAACTGAGAGTTTAATATGAGCCATTGTTCTATTTTCAGATAAATTCATTTTGCATTTTTATAATAAATCTGAGGTTTTAATAATATTTGGAAGAATTTTGTTTCAATGAGTAGCAATGTGTTTACTGTGTTGTTTTAATCATTACATCATAGTTGTGATCAAAGATACAAGTGTGTTTGACAAGCTAAAGATATTGGACGTTTCAAACACACCCTGTAAATATTCATACATACAATGGCAGAATACTTAGAATATATTTTGTTGTAGCTCTTATGTGAAGACCATACTGGGCAAAGCAATGGATTCACTTTAACCACTTCAATACTGGGCACTTTCATACCCTTCCTGCCCAGGCCAATTTTCAGCTTTCAGCGCTGTCGCACTTTGAATATTTGGCATATTTGGCACCAATAGCTAAACCCTTTGTCTGGACATAGTATTCTTTCTGGTACCAAAAGTAACTGCTTTTCATTGCTAGTCCAAGACCCTCTATTAAGAATCTAATTTGTTTCTGTTTGAGGTCCGTGCCTTCATGTAGGGCCCTCTCAACCCTTTCCAATCCGTCTTTTTGTACAATACTACTTATTTTTATTTTCATTCTTACACTTTTGTGTATTTCTTGAGATTCTATATACTCACTGATTTTTATGCATCTAGCCCCTTGTTCTACTAAATACCACCCTTACTCGTAATTGGAGAAATATAGTGATCTGTATATAATTGATGTCCTTTTTTTATATGCATATTCATTGATTTTACTATGTTCTTGCATGTTTTAAATCTCTGTCTGCAGAGGAGAAGCCGCTTGTGCCACTATTTAAATTTTTCCCCTAGCTGGCGCCCTGTCTAAGGAAGCTATTAATCATCTGATGGTGGAACTGGTCATTCTCTTCCTCCGCCCCTTTGCTATGATTGCTTTATTGGCATTTATTTGATTGGTCACTGTGGCGCCTCCTTGCAGTATTTATGGATGTAGGGTGTACCAATATGGCAGCGCCTCAGATGACGTCCGTGTGACGAAACACGTAAGGCGGGACATACTTGGTACGCAATACGTCATTTCCATTCTTTTGGGCTTCTGATTTCTGTAGCCTGGCTGTGAAATCTGCCCATGCCAAGACCACGCTGGGACTACAGAAGTACTGTACTGTTTACATAGTGGAGCAGTGGAGCTCCCTTTTTAAAACTACATATGGGAATTTTTAAATAAATAATACTTTGGTTCCACGGATTTACGCTATAAGGCTCATCTTTTTCCAAATATATGGGGACGCCCGTTGTCGGGGATTCCTAATACTGCTTTGGAGAGGTGGATTGCAGCTGTACTAATCCGAGGGATACCTCGCAAAAGAGGGGGACACCGCCATTAGCATACAGCTATTACACTTGTTACCCCTGCAGGGGTGAGGTGCTCTGGTGAGTGCAAGCACAAAAGGGTGATACAGATGAAAGAGGGGAGCACTGAAGAGTCACCTTTATTTTTCTTTTTGTGCACGGATCACTACTCACAGATTGTCCTTTTATAGTGTATGAATATACACACATACCAATTTTATTTTTTGGAACTTATCACTCTGGAATTAGCACTTGTCACTTTATTTATTTATTTATTTTTTGTGTGCAGAGTAGCACACAGTAATGCGTGTTGTGCAATTGTTGTTTTTTAAATATGCTTATTTGAGTTCACATACATACATATATATTTTTCAGTTATTGTGCCACACAGTACCTAGCACCTATCAACTTTCACCTATTTTGATGAGTTGATTATCACTGTCATATATATATATATAATTTCTTACATCCCATTTATATATATTTTTTATTTCAGTTTCTATTTGTGTTTTATATGTATATCTATATTTTTTGGCACCGTTCACTTTATATGGAGAGTTGGCAATATTCACAGTAGTGGATTGGAATCATGTATAGTTTTCTCTAATTTATAATTTGAACAGCGCCATTTTCCCTTGAGTAGAGTTTTTTAATTTTTCTGCTTCCGATCGCCTAAGGTGACCGGAACGGAGGTGGCCGCACTCACCATCAGGAGCTGGGGAGGAGGCCTTAAGGCAGAAGTTCAACTTTTGGGTGGAACTCCGCTTTAAAGGATTGGTTCCCCCTTTGGAGCATGTTACATGTTACACCCATATTTAGGACTTAACATACTCCCCGTTTGCACCCCTCTGATTCCCCCCTTCCTGTGACAGTGGGCAGAAATTCTTCTGCACGCAACGGCTGTCATTTTTAAAAGAATTCACATAATTCATTCACAGTGAATGAACTACAAGTCCTGTCTTCCACTGCAGCAGAAAGCTTGTAGTTCCAAATGAACTGCTAGCAGGGGCGGATCCAGGGGGGGGCAACGGGGGAATTGCTCCCCCCGAGAAATATTACTGACTGCCGAGTGTCTCTCTCACTGTTTAGAATCAGCAGCAGCGCCGGTGTTGTTGAACGGCCACGCTTCTGGCCTGGACTCTCACTGGTTGCTAACGCCTGCCCGCCTGGCGTGTAGCAACCAGTGATGTCATGTCAGAGCCAAGGAGGAGGAGAGGGAGGTCCCAGCTTTCAGAGTGGAGGGAGCGGAGGAGGATTTAACTGCTTCCTCCTCCACGCCTAGTGTGTGAATGTTGGCTCCACCCACCTCCTCCCTCTATTTTCTCCAGGGACAGCTCTAGCGTGGCGTGAGTGAGTGAGTGAGGGAGGGGAACTTCCTTGGCTGTAGAGAGGTGAGAGGATTGTATGCACTATGCATGCCACTTTTCCCTTAGCATATGCAAACAGCATGCCTACCGATGCCTGACTCCTATCACAGCATCTGTTACACTGACACAGATCCTCAGTGTCTGGGAGCTGTCTAGGGGAGGGGTGCTGATGTTCTCCTAACCAGCAGGAGCCCGGGAGGAAGGACATCTTACATGCTGTTATGATAAGATTAGTACATTTGTTAGGGAGGTGTTGTGTAATTATTGTGCTAGGGGACAGACTGCCAGCTTCCCCCCATGTAATGTGCTCTCTTGTGCCCAGTGCCCACCATGTCATGTGCTGTCCATTGCAGTGCCCCCATGTAATGAGCTGTGACCACTATGTCATGTCATGTGCTTTGCAGTGCCCACCATGTCATGTGCTGTGCATTGCAGTGCCCACTATGTTGTTCTGTGCCTTGCAGTGCCCCCTGTAATGTGCTGTGCCCACCATGTCATGTCATGTTCATTGCAGTGCCCCCCATGTAATGTGCTGTGCCCACTATGTCATGTCATGTGCATTGCAGTGCCCCCATGTAATATGCTGTGCCCACTATGTCATGTGCTGTGCATTGCAGTGCCCCCCATGTAATGTGCTGTGCCCACATTGTCATGTCATGTGCATTGCAGTGCCCCCATGTAATGTGCAGTGCCGAACATGTCATGTGCTGTGCATTGCATTGCCCTTCATGTGATGTGCAGTGCCCCCTATGTCGTGCTGTGCCTTGCAGTGCCCACCATGTAATGTGAAGTGCCCACCATATCATGTGCTGTGCCTTGCAGTGTCCACCATGTAATGTGCAGTGCCCACCATGTCATGTGATGTGCCATGCAGTGCCCACCATGTAATGTGCAGTGCCCACCATGTCATGTGATGTGCCATGCAGTGCCCGCCATGTCATGCACTGTGCCCGCCATATAATGTGCAGTGCCCACCATGTCATGTGATGTGCCATTCAGTGCCCGCCATGTAATGTGCAGTGCCCACCATGTCATGTGCTGTGCCTTGCAATGCCCGCTATGTAATTTGCAGTGTCCACCATGTCATGTGCTGTGCCATGCAGTGATCCCACCATGTAATGTGCAGTGCCCACCATGTAATGCGCTGTGCCATGCAGTGCCCACCATGTCACGTGCAGTTCCCACCATGTCATGTCATGTGCTGTGCTGTGCCCACCCTGCCATGTGTTGTGCCCAGCATGTAGTGTATTGTGCCCACTGTGTAATGTGCTGTGCTGTTCAGCAGTGCCCACCATGTCATGTGTGGTTCCTAACATGTAATGTGCAGTTGCATTGCCCACCATGAAATGTGCTATGCCATGCAGTGCCCACCATGTAATGTGTTGTGCCCACCATGTAATGTGCTGTGCCATTCAGTGCCCACCATGTAATGCGCTGTGCCCACCACGTCATGTGCTGTGCCATGCAGTGCCCACCATGTAATGCGCTGTACCCACCATGTAATGTGCTGTGCCATGCAGTACCCACCATGTCATGTGCAGTGCCCACCATGTCATGTGCAGTGCCCACCATGTCATGTGCTGTGTTGTGCCCACCATGTCATGTGCTGTGTTGTGCCCACCATGTCATGTGCTGCACCATGCAGTGCCTACCATCTAATGTTCTGTACTCACCATGTAATGTGCTGTACATTGTCCACCATGGCATGTGCCGCGCAGTACCCACAATGGAATGTACTATGCAGGGCTCACCATGTCATTTGCGATGTCCACCATTTAATGTGCTGTGCTCACAATGTAATGTGGTGTCATGCAGTGCCCACCTTCTCATGTGCTGTGCAGTGCCCACCATGCCATGTGCAGTACACACCATATAATATGCTGTGCCCACCATATAATGTGCAGTGCCCACTTGTAATGTGCAGTGCCCACCATGTCATGTGCTGTGCCCATCATATAATGAACTGTGCCTACCTTGTAATGTGCTGTATTGGGCAGTGCCAACCGTGTAATGTGCTGTGCCCACCATGTAATGTACTGTGCTTTGCCCACCATTAAATGTGCTGTATCCATGTATCCACCATGTAATGTGTTGTGCCAACCATGTAATGTACTGTGCTATTCCCCCCCCCCCCCCGTGTTATGTACTATGCTGTGCCTCCCACAGACTCACCCACTCACTCCCACCCCCCTCTCTCTTTCACCCCCCTCACCCCCTCTCTCTCTCATCCCCTCTCTTTCGCCCTGTTCTCTCTCTCACCCCCTTCACCCCCTACCACCCTCTCTTTCACCCTCTCTCTATTCCCCTTTTTCTCACCCCCTCTCTCTCGTCCCCTCTCTCTCACCCCCTCTCTCTCTCTCTTATTCACCCCCTTTCTCTCTCTTTCCCCCTCCCTCTCATCCCCTTTATTTCAACCCCCCCCATCTCGCTATCACCCCCTCCCCCTCTCTCAACCACTGTCTCACACCTCTCTCTCTTTAATTTAAATTTAACAAAAAATTGTTTGTGTTTTCATTTTATTTATTTCCATAAAAAGGCCCACCAAAACCCTTACTTAGCACCAGGCCCATGTTGCTCTTAATCTGGCCCTGTAAGCAACACCTTTTTTTCTGCCAGTGCCCCTCCCAAGACTGGACTCTGGATCCGCCCCTGACTGCTAGGATGCTTTTGAGCACTCTCGTAGATCATTGGCACTTCCTCCAGCTTTGAAACTGTCTGCCCATATGGAGGTACTGACAGGCAAGCTGGAGGTGGTGTCTGCAGGAGCCTGACATTGGACCCATGATCTACTGATTGCAGATGCAATGCTTTTTAGGCTCATCAGAAAAAAAAATAATACATGTGCATTTAGTATTGTTTTTCTAGAGGATAAACTGATTTTTTAAAGGGTTAGTTCATCTTTTCACAAAAAATGAAAAGATGAACCATCTCATTACACCCTTCCCACACCCCCAGTACCCGCTGCACTTATCTCCTTTATTAATTATCTTCCACTGCCCACCCTAGTCAGTGTAGTGGTCTGGGAATCTAAAAAATGCACTACACCACCCTGTGTGTGTAGCATCAGAATGGTCACAATGATAAGAGAGCATTGGTTAGCGCTGACAAAAGACTGCGCAGACCAGTGAAAATCTCTTGGAGCACTCTTATGCCGCGTACACATGAGCAGACTTTTCGACCAGACTGGTCCGACGGACCGAGTCCGGCGGACAATTCGACCGTGTGTGGGCTTCATCGGACCTGCAGCGGACTTTTTCGGTCGAAAATCTGACGAACTTTAGATTTGGAACATGTTTCAAATCTTTATGTCGGAACTCCATCGGACCCAGTTCCTATCGAAAAGTCCGCTCGTCTGTATGCTAGTCTGACGGACAAAAAATGAGGCTAGGGCAGCTATTGGCTACTGGCTATCAACTTCCTTATTTTAGTCATCACGTACGAATCCGTCGGACTGTGGTGTGATCGTGTGTAGGCAAGTCTGTTCATTCGGAAAGTCCGTTGGAAGTCCATCGAAAGTCCGTTGGATAGTCCGTCAGGCCAGTCCGGTCGAAAAGTCCACTCGTGTGTACGCGGAATTAGGTCCAGGGCAGCATCTCAGAAGAAAGAAGGGTTCTAAAAAGCATGGAATTTCAAATGCATGGACTGCATAGTGGAGATAATGTGAGCAGTGAAAGATAACCATCGAAGGAGGTAAGTGTAGCAGGAACCGGGGTGTGGGGAGGGTGTTGTGAGTTACTTCACCTTTTCATGCTTTGTGACAAGGTGATCCAGCCCTTTAAAGCAGTGTTAACTCCCCCACCCCCACCCCAAAAAAAAAAAATTAAGATTTTTTAGCTTTTGAGTCTCAAAATATGGTGGCTGCATTAGCTTTCTTTTTTTTTGTTCACCTGTTGATCTGGTCAATAACATACTTTCTATCTTAGCCCATGTTCACATTGGACTAATTTGGCATGCAGTTTGACATGTCAAATCGCATACCAAATCGGTGGCTATTGCCAGCAATAGCACCGTCTGAATTCCTGTATTAATTTTGGCGACTTCGGGGGTGAATTGAACCTGCACAAATGTCTGTGAAATCGCCCCCAAAGTCGGACTGCATTGCCGGTTTGAAATCGTGCGAGTTCAGCTGAACTTGCATGATTTCTAACCCGCATCAGTGTGAACCTAGGCTAAAGGTGTCTCCAGTCCGCTGGCGAAGCAGTGAAGACACCTGTGGACAGTAGCATTGTCAATCTGGGAGGAAGGAAATATTAGATGCACTAGAAGATTTGGATGGACTTAAAAACAAGCTGAACTCCAGCTAACACTTTTTAAGCAATTACAGCAACAGTTTTGTTTTTCCCCTTTGGAATAAATGTTTTTTACATACTGTACATGAATAAAAGCTGACCATTGTAAGCACCCCTCTCAGAGTTTAATATATATATATATATATATATATATATATATTAATAAAAAATAGATTTGCTGCAGTCAAATTGTGCTATACCATGTATAGGAAAAAATCGTATTCAAAATAGTGTGACTGCGCTAATCCATATAAATGCATGTATGTTTCAACTATTATAGTTATACGTGTCAACCTCAATCTTTTAAAGTGCAATGCCCAATGTTGATATCTCATAAAGATTAAAGGTTTATCATTGCGCAGTATGTTTTATAAAATACATTTATTTGTAGCCATTAAAAGCATAAAAAGTGCACACTCACATTTCCCAGTGCCTTAAACCGGCACTGAGTCTATCCAGCATTCTGTTGTGGGGCTCTGTTAGGTCGCTTCGTTTCTCATTCCCGGCTTGCGTTCCAAGGCTCGTTTTGGTTCGGGTTAGTGACCGGAAGTGGCGTTCATAATTACCCAGAAGCCTCTACGCGTTTCGCATTCATACTTGTGTCATCAGGAAGCTAAGTTAAAGTGGAACTAAACCTCCAATCCTTTACAGTGAAGGAAGCTGCCATCTTAGCCTCTATTTTATATGCAGTTGCCATAATGTTGCACAGGTGATAAGGTATGATTCCATCCAATTGATGGCTTGACAGTTTTGTGAGGACCACAGGCAAATGTAGCAGTTATCACACCTGGCATTCCCAAAAGTAGTTTCTGTACTACTTTTGGCGACTTCGGGAGCGATTTCAATAGACATCTGTACAGGAACCCGCACAGATGTCTTTCAAATCGCCCCCGAAGTCAGACTGCATTGCCGGTTTGAAAATAGTGCGAGTTCAGCTGAACTTGCACGATTCCAGACTCGCCCTCAATGTGAACCTGGGCTAAATGTAACTGTTTTGAGAATCGTTTAGGCCCAACTGACATGCAGTGATTTGGAAGCCGTGGGTGGAATCGTCGCCATTCTGCCCGTGATTCCAAATCACACTGCAGTGCTAGTAAAATGCAACATGTTTGTTCGAGTGCCATTCATTTTTGATGGCACCTAAAAGAGGTGCAGTTTTGCTGTGTTTGTCGTAAGACAAATCGCACTGCAATCACGGCAAATCACATCGTGCAAAACTTGTCATCCAAAAAGCAACAGGAGCTTTTTTTGGGTGACAAGCTTTGCTCAATGCGATTTGCCATGATTGCAGTGCAATTTAACGTGCAACAACCATGGCAAAACGCAAACAACCATGCTGCGTTTTGCCAGCATTGCAGTGCGCTTTGGAATTGCGGCCAGAATTGTGACGATTCTGCCTGTGATCCCAAATTGCTAGATGTGAACAGGGCCTAATATCAATGGATTTAGTTACGCTTTAAATGTTTTTTCTCAACGCTTTAACTGCCACAATTCCTGAATAGCTTAGTTTGTTAAAGGAAATTGAAAAACACTAGACTTACTGAATAGATCACCAAGTGAAAATAAAGGGAAAAAAATCCTAAAAGGGAAAGTTGAAACAATTGGTAACCTGAAATATAATACATTTTTGTTCTTGGGTTTAATTCCGCTTTAAAGCAAAACTTCAGCCAAGGTATTTAATTGAATTTTGGATAGACCAGATAATGGTTAGGACCTCTCTTAGGTTTTTTTTTTTTGTAACGTGTCCCCTACAGGGGTGATCTCCCAATGGGGTAAATCTTAACAATGGGAAAACAGTAGAATAGAACAAAGGGAGGGAGGGTCAGAGATTATGACAAGGTTTTCAAGTCCTGTCCCTGCTTTTCTGTCCCCGTGAAAACTGCACCCTCAAAAATCTCAGAAATAAAAAAAATAAAAAAACTTACAGAAATTTTAATTTTTGCTTACTGTAGCAATAAAAAAAAAAGTGTTGTTGTTAATGTCATCAACTCTGGAGGTTAGCATATTAACCCTTTGTGTTTAGGACAACAGATTTGGTTTGTTAGCGCTTCATGTTATTTAATTGTTATTAGCTCCTCCAGTGCAAGCACGTGTGGTGTGAGTAGAATCTTTTGATGTGATTTCAGTTAGTGTTATAATCAGTAAATGACTGGATCCTTTAACCCGCCTTCATGTTACATATGGTCTAATGCCGCGTACACACGGTCGGAATTTCGGCCCGCAAAAGACCGATGAGAGTTTTTCTGCGCAAAATGCGACCGTGTATATGCTCCATTGGTCTTTTGCTGGTAGAATTCCAGCAAGCAAAAGATTGGGAACATGCTCTCAATTTTTCGGTCGGGAAAAGTTCCTATCTGAAAAGGCGATCGTCTGTGGCAATTTCGATGCGCAAAATCCCTACGCATGCTCGGAATCAATTTGACGCGTGCTCGGAAGCATTGGATGTCATTTTCTCGGCTCGTCGTAGTGTTGTACGTCACAGCTTTCTTGACGGTCGTAATTTCAGCAAACTTTTGCGTGACCGTGTGTATGCAAGGCAAACTTGAGCAGATTCCCGTCGGAAAAGCCGTCATATCTTTTTCCGACGAGAAAACTGATCCTGTGTACACAGCATAAATGTATATGTAAGATATCCATTCCCACGTTGGTTGTGGAACATTAATACCAACTACATGAGAATTACAGACAATTGACAAATACTTACTGTTAGATTTTTGTAGTTATATTTCTATATCATTAAGCTGAGACAACATATTGTTTAATATTAAACAATTAATTCTAGCCATCCCATTTCACTGAACACTATTCCTTAACACAAGGATATACAAAAAGTATAGTACAAAAGAAACTATAAAATCATTTCCAACTTCATGCAAGAAATTGAAAAGCTACATCTTATCCTTGGTCCATTACCTCTTAATATCATGACATTCAGAAATACTGACTGTAGAGGTGACTCCTATAATGTCATAGTGAGACTAATCTCTGCACCCCAGGCATGTAAGATTTAGCGCCCATGGGGATGGTTTTTGTGTAATTAAATTAGCAACATCTAATCAAATGATTTGAAATTAATTGGACTGAGTCACCCACATAATTAAAGCATAATGTGGAATTTGATTAGACAGTGGATTTTGTTGAAAGCGCAGCATGACTATTGCATTGACACTTTAAACAGTATGAGCACTTGCCTTGCAGCCTTTGATGTATGGTATCCCTTGTCATCTGTTATCGGCCATAAGTGATTATTCAGAAAGAGTTAGACAACCCAATTTCTGGGAAATGTCCTCTGCTGTTTGGTGCCCTTGGTAAGGATTATAAATGATACTGTACAACCTTAGCTCATCTATATTTCCTAAAACTGTGATGGCTTTCTGAGATCACCATTGATCCTTTACTTCTGATCTTACTGTACAGGGCCCTAGAGCATAAAGTAATCCTGAAAAGTATCAACTTGTGACACATACCCAAAATGATTTCCACAGAGTCTGATTGATTTTCTGTTATCTATCCTATGTATCTGTAAGGGGGCAGTACAAGCCGACTGCAGTACAATCCAACTGATTATAGGGCTCAATGGCCTCTCCCATATAAAGGAATATGTGAAAATTATTCTTTTATCAGAAACTCAATATTAACTCTTCACAGATCACTCTGTACCAGTGCACCCAAACCAAGATGCTTTCCCACAGAGAGATCACAACTAGATTTAGATTATTACTACGTCATTCCTAGCCCCTTCTCCTATATACAGTGGGGACGGAAAGTATTCAGACCCCCTTAAATTTTTCACTCTTTGTTATATTGCAGCCATTTGCTAAAATCATTTAAGTTCATTTTTTTTCCTCATTAATGTACACACAGCACCCCATATTGACAGAAAAACATGGAATTGTTGACATTTTTGCAGATTTATTAAAAAAGAAAAACTGAAATATCACATGGTCCTAAGTATTTAGACCCTTTGCTCAGTATTTAGTAGAAGCACCCTTTTGATCTAATACAGCCATGAGTCTTTTTGGGAAAGATGAAAAAAGTTTTTCACACCTGGATTTGGGGATCCTCTGCCATTCCTCCTTGCAGATCCTCTCCAGTTATGTCAGGTTGGATGGTAAACGTTGGTGGACAACCATTTTTAGGTCTCCAGATATGCTCAATTGGGTTTAAGTCAGGACTCTGGCTGGGCCATTCACGAGCAGTCACGGAGTTGTTGTGAATCCACCCCTTCATTATTTTAGCTGTGTGCTTAGGGTCATTGTCTTGTTGGAAGGTAAACCTTCGGCCCAGTCTGAGGTCCTGAGCACTCTGGAGAAGGTTTTCGTCCAGGATATCCCTGTACTTGGCCGCATTCATCTTTCCCTCGATTGCAACCAGTCCTCCTGTCCCTGCAGCTGAAAAACACCCCCACAGCATGATGCTGCCACCACCATGCATCACTGTTGGGACTGTACTGGACAGGTGATGAGCAGTGCCTGGTTTTCTCCACACATACCGCTTAGAATTAAGGCCAAAAAGTTCTATCTTGGTCTCATCAGACCAAAGAATCTTATTTCTCACCATCTTGGAGTGCTTCAGGTGTTTTTTTTTTAGCAAACTCCATGCGGGATTTCTTGTGTCTTGCACTGAGGAGAGGCTTCCGTCGGGCCACTCTGCCATAAAGCCCCGACGTGTGGAGGGCTACAGTGATGGTTGACTTTCTACAACTTTCTCCCATCTCCCGACTGCATCTCTGGAGCTCAGCCACAGTGATCTTTGGGTTCTTCTTTACCTCTCTCACCAAGGCTCTTCTCCCCCGATAGCTCAGTTTGGCCAGACGGCCAGCTCTAGGAAGGGTTCTGGTCATCCCAAACGTCTTCCATTTATGGATTTTGGAGGCCACTGTGCTCTTAGGAACCTTAAGTGCAGCAGAAATTTTTTGTAACCTAGGCCAGATCTGTGCCTTGCCACAATTCTGTCTCTGAGCTCTTCAGGCAGTTTCTTTGACCTCATGATTCTCATTTACTCTGACATGCACTGTGAGCTGTAAGGTTTTATATAGACAGGTGTGTGGCTTTCCTAATCAAGTCAAATCAGTATAATTAAATGCAGCTGGACTCAAATGAAGGTGTAGAACCATCTCAAGGATGATCAGAAGAAATGGACAGCACCTGAGTTAAATATATGAGTGTCACAGCAAAGGGTCTGAATACTTAGGACCATGTGATATTTCAGTTTTTCTTTTTTAATAAATCTGCAAAAATGTCAACAATTCTGTGTTTTTCTGTCAATATGGGGTGCTGTGTGTACATTAATGAGGAAAAAAATGAACTTAAAGGATTTTAGCAAATAGCTGCAATATAACAAAGAGTGAAAAATGTAAGGGGGTCTAAATAATTTCCGTCCCCACTGTAGAATCCTCAACCTGTCAGAGGACAGACCAACACTGGTTCTCTATCACTCTAATTATTATTCACATAGCCAGGCCCAATCACTGTCCCATTCTTATTCTTATGGAACAGACCCGGGTTGTTACATCATCTTCATACTCTCTGTACCTATTTGTTGCCCCCTTCCTTATTGATACATTTACAGGATCTTTTCTGGTGTTGAAGCTGATGTCCAAAAGTCTATATTTGCAAAAAAAAGAACTCCACTGGCATAAGTTTAGCCTCACAGGCAAAGACATCAAAACAATTCTTCTTTTGAAATGGACTGTTGTTGGGGCTCATTTAAAAAATTACTGAACTTAATGACAGAACGTCTTTCGCGAATAATGTGCCTATAGTGCTTCTGTTTAGATGCATTTAGATGTCTTTATGTCTGTACAGCATTTAGAGGCTTACAATTATTTTTTACATCTTCTTGCTCTGTTTTCAATCCCAGAATGCTCTGTGTACATTCAAATAGTAATTCTGGCATCTTTTTCTTTCTATTTGCTGCTCCCTGCTATTGAGAGAACTGTGTCAGCTGACTTTCTTCTGCGTATCTTGCTTTGGATAGATCTGATGGACCCCATTGTCAATCTGACAATGAAGCTATTGTGCTGGTGGTGTTGAGGCAGAGAAGAAGGTTGAGGCAGTCAGCATAGACCAGATCCAGGGCCCATTCATTGGCATCACAGTGGCTGACAACTAGTTTGTTCACCAAAATGTGTGGACACCATTGTAGATACCTAGGTGAAGGCATATTTAGCTCAACCACATCCATTTTACAATTTTCAGTTTCCATTTTGTGTTTTATCCTGTGCTCTATTTCACAGACAGCTGCATGTACTGGTCATTGTTTTTGTTATCTTTCCTTCTAGATTAGTTTCTCATAAGTTACTTCACATTGCTTGTAAAGCACATGATTTCTCAGAAATTAGGTTGTAATGAATATTTTTGTTGAGTTTCGCTTTCGTCATAAAATGTCTTTGTATCTGATTGGATAATATTGGATAATGTTCAGGGGGGGGCTGTGCTTTCTGAAAGCCCCCTTTATATTAATTGAGACAGAATAAAGATTTTTAGATTTGCTCGGAGAGACTATTGTCATTGTTTTTTTATCATTGTCTCAATGGGCTAATCTCACAGGCTTGTGGGGATTGGAAGGTACACCTTATGTAGAGGTATCGAGGGTCTAAAAATACCCCTAGACAATCTACATGTCCTAACAGTAGGCACATCTTTTTACTTCACCAAGATGTCTATTTCCACCTTTGAAGCCCTTCTTGACATCCTGTAACCACAGCTCAACTGTTTTGTGTATGAACATGCAAAAGAGTGTGTCTGCTAAGGTTATGAAACTATCCCATCGTTTCTCTGCCCGCGAAAGTCGTGTGTTTGCCAGGAAGGGAGGGGGGTGAGTCATAAGAGGGCCAATGAAAGCTGCAGGGCTGCCTAGCTGGAGGTGTGCCTCTGTGTGCCTGTGTAAATCCAGGAAGTGAACAGGCAGCAGCTTCAGCTGCCCACAGTTAAAATGGCTGCAGCCAGACTTAGTAGAGGGAGATTTCTGCAGCATATTTGGCAAGTACAGAATCACAGTGTGACAGACTCACCTGGGACATACACTTTTGAAGGGGAATGAATGCTAGCCTGTACTCTGCTTTACCTTTCTTGCCAGGCAATCTGTTCAACTGGGCTGGTTTAACCACTTCAGCCCCGGAAGGAATTACCCCCTTCCTGACCAGAGCACTTTTTACAATTTGGCACTGCGTCGCTTTAACTGCTAATTGTGCGGTCATGGAATGCTGTACCCAAACGAAATTTGTGTCCTTTTCTTCCCACAAAGCTTTCTTTTGATGGTATTTGATCACCTCTGTGGTTTTTAATTTTTGTGCTATAAATGGAAAAAGACCGAAAATTTTGAAAAAAAAGGATATTTTCGACTTTTTGTTATAAAAAAATCCAATAAACTCAATTTTAGTCATACATTTAGGCCAAAATGTATTTGGCCACATGTCCTTGGTAAAAAAAATGTCAATACGCGTATATTTATTGGTTTGCGCAAAAGTTATAGTGTCTACAAGCTAGGGTACATTTTCTGCCTATCTCATTTCTTGAGGTGCTAAAATGGCAGGGCAGTACAAACCCCCCCCAAATGACCCCATTTTGGAAAGTAGACGCCCCAAGGAAATTGCTGAGAGGCATGTTAAGCCCATTGAATATTAAATTTTTTGTCCCAAGTGATTGAATAATGATAAAAAAATAAAAATAAAAACATTTTTACAAAAAGTTGTCACTAAATGATATATTGCTCACACATGCCATGGTTATATGTGGAATTTCACCCCAAAATACATTTAGCTGCTTCTCCTGAGTATGGGGATACCACATGTGTGGGACTTTTTGGGAGCCTAGCTGCGTACGGGGCCCCAAAAACCAAGCACCGCCTTCAGGATTTCTAAGGGCGTAAATTTTTGATTTCACTCCTCACTACCTATCACAGTTTTGAAGGCCATAAAATGCCAAGATGGCACAAACCCCCCCAAATGACCCCATTTTGTAAAGTAAACACCCCAAGCTATTTGCTGAGAGGCATGTTGAGTCCATGGAATATTTTATATTTTGACATAAGTTGCAGGAAAATAACAAACTTTTTTTTTTTGCACAAAGTTGTCACTAAATGATATATTGCTCACACAGGCCATGGGCATATGTGGAATTGCACCCCAAAGTACATTCTGCTGACTCTCCTGAGTATGGGAATACCACATGTGTGGGACTGTTTGGGAGCCTAGCCACGTACGGGGCCCGAAAACCCAGCACCCCTTCAGGATTTCTAAGGGCGTAAATTTTTGATTTCACTCCTCACTACCTATCACAGTTTTGAAGGCCATAAAATGCCAAGATGGCACAAACCCCCCCAAATGACCCCATTTTGGAAAGTAAACACCCCAAGCTATTTGCTGAGAGGCATGTTGAGTCCATGGAATATTTTATATTTTGACATAAGTTGCGGGAAAATGACAAAATGACAAACTTTTATTTTTTTGCACAAAGTTGTCACTAAATGATATATTGCTCAAACATGCCATAGGCATATGTGGAATTACACCCCAAAATACATTCTGCTGCTTCTCCTGAGTACGGGGATACCACATGTGTGGGACTTTTTGGGAGCCTAGCCGCGTACGGGGCCCTGAAAACCAAGCACCGCCTTCAGGATTTCTAAGGGCGTAAATTTTTGATTTCACTCCTCACTACCTATCACAGTTTTGAAGGCCATAAAATGCCAAGATGGCACAAAACCCCCCCAAATGACCCCATTTTGGAAAGTAGACACCCCAAGCTATTTGCTGAGAGGCATGTTGAGTCCATGGAATATTTTATATTTTGCCACAAGTTGCAGAAAAATAACAAACTTTTTTTTTTTGCACAAAGTTGTCACTAAATTATATATTGCTCACACAGGCCATGGGCATATGTGGAATTGCACCCCAAAGTACATTCTGCTGACTCTCCTGAGTACGGGAATACCACATGTGTGGGACTGTTTAGGAGCCTAGCCACGTACGGGGCCCGAAAACCCAGCACCCCCTTCAGGATTTCTAAGGGCATAAATTTTTGATTTCACTCCTCACTACCTATCACAGTTTCGTAGGCCATAAAATGCCAAGATAGCACAAAACCCCCCAAATGACCCCATTTTGGAAAGTAGACACCCCAAGCTATTTGCTGAGAGGCATGGTGAGTATTTTGAAGCTCTCATTTGTTTTCGAAAAGGAAGAAAGGCAAGAAAAATGTATATTCAATTTTCAAAACTTTGTGACAAAAAGTGAGGTCTGCAAAATACTCGCCATACCTCTCAGCAAATAGCTTGGGGTGTCTACTTTCCAAAATGGGGTCATTTGGGGGGGTTTGTGCCATCTGGGCATTCCATGGCCTCCGAAACTGTGATAGGCAGTGAAGAGTGAAATCAAAAATTTACACCCTTAGAAAGCCTGAAGGTGGTGCTTGGTTTTCAGGGGTCCCGTACGCAGCTAGGCTCCCAAAAAGTCTCACACATGTGGAATCCCCGAACTCAGGAGAAGCAACAGAATGTATTTTGGGGTGTAATTTCACATATTCCCATGGCATGTTTGAGCAATATATCATTTAGTGACAACTTTGTGCAAAAAAAAAAAAAAATTGTCTTTTTCTCGCAACTTGTGTCACAATATAAATATTCCATGGACTCGACATGCCTCTCAGCAAATAGCTTGGGGTGTCTACTTTCCAAAATGGGGTCATTTGGGGGGGTTTGAACTATCCTGGCATTTTATGCACAACATTTAGAAGCTTATGTCACACATCACCCACTCTTCTAACCACTTGAAGACAAAGCCCTTTCTGACACTTTTTGTGTACATGAAAAAATTATTTTTTTTTTGCAAAAAAATTATTTTGAACCCCCAAACATTATATATTTTTTTAAAGCAAAGGCCCTACAGATTAAAATGGTGGGTGTTTCGTTTTTTTTCACACAGTATTTGCGCAGCGATTTTTCGATCGCATTTTTTTGGGAAAAACACACTTTTTAAATTTTAATGCACTAAAACACACTATATTTCCCAAATGTTTGATGAAATAAAAAAGATTATCTTAGGCCGAGTACATGGATACCAAACATGACATGCTTTAAAATTGCGCACAAACGTGCAGTGGCGACAAACTAAATACATTTTTAAAAGCCTTTAAAAGCCTTTACAGGTTACCACTTTAGATTTACAGAGGAAGTCTACTGCTAAAATTACTGCCTTCGATCTGACCTTCGCAGTGATACCTCACATGCATGGTGCAATTGCTGTTTACATTTGACACTAGACCGACGCTTGCGTTCGCCTTTGCACGAGAGCGAGGGGGACAGGGGTGCTTTTTTTTTTTTTTTAATTTCTTATTTTTTTTGCTTTTTTATCTTATTTTTAAACTGTTACTTTCGGTGGGAGGGAGGGGGGGGGCATTCCCTCCCACTGCTTGTAAAAGCAGTCTAGAGGCTAATTAGCTGCTAGGATTGCTTTTACATGAAAGCCGACCGCTGGCTGAAAAGAATGATACCAAGATGATACCTAAACCTGCAGGAATCATTCTGGTATAACCACTTACAGTCCAGCAACATACAGGCACCTTGCTGGTCCTTGTTGGGCATATATTGTAAACTTTTTTTTCATGCAGCCTGTGGGCTGAACGAAAAAAAGAGATTGATCGGTGGGTATGCCCACCATTAGAATACCTCCCTTCATCCACCCACTTCTAATGATGGGCATATATACACTGTTTATATATGCCGAAGCATGGGGGCATCCTCCCGCAAAAGGTAGGAGCAAATCGCTCCTCCGCCCACTGCTGCCCCCACGCTTTGGCATATATGCTGAAGTATGTAACTGTGGTGGTGAAATCGCCTCCGACAGCGCTGGAGTTACAGCTTTATGTATCGTGGGAGCAAACGCTGTTGCTGTCAAGATAAATAAATCTGTGCTGCAGCTGAATGGCGTACCTGAAAACAAAAAATGCTTAACAATAAAACACAGTAAACTATAAAAAAATTACATACCTGAAAAGCAAACATGATAAAACATAACAACAATAAAACATTGCAGAATAGAATACAGTAAAAAAGAGCAGAACAATAGAGAGAGAATAGAGAGAACAATAAAACGACAACTATTTTTGTTTTTTTTTATTTTATATTTTTTTTGTGTATTTTTTTTTTTTTTTTTACATTTTTTTTTATAACTGTAACTTTTATAACTGTAACCGGTTCCAGGTTTGGGTCTCTCAAAATGCGATGGCATCTTGGGAGACCCTGTGAAAGTGTGTCCTATTCTGTGCAATGCTGTACCCTACGCTAAAACTCAACTAGTATATGGTAGCGCTCAAAACATTCACCAATGCATAGACCAGGATTGTCAGGACAGGAGGGACAATAATACTGGGTGTCACGCCTATATCCGCGCTTTCTGCAGACATGACATTTTCTTTGGGGGGCTCGCTGGGTAGGGAGGACATAAGGAAAATGCCTCTCATGCAGCCGGCTTACTGCATTTGGTTGGGGAAGGTGAGGTGGAACACCGTCTGGATACAGAAGGGCTCTGACGATCTCTTCCTGGAATTTAAGGAAGGATCCAGTCTGTCCTGAAGCTCTGTATAGCACATGAGCGTTCAGCAAAGCCAACTGAAATAAGTATACAGACACTTTTTTGTACCAGCGTCTGGCCTTACGGGCAACTAGGTACGGCACCAACAACTGGTCATTGAGGTCCACCCCTCCCACATTTTGGTTATATTCGTGGACACAGAGGGGTTTCTCCACAACACCAGTCGCCGTAGTAATTTGGACCATCGTGTCTGCATGAAGGGAGGTAAGAGCGAAAACATTCTTATTGTCCCTCCACTTCATAGCAAGCAAATTATTACACCACAAGCAGGTTCTCTCCCCCAGCCTAAGACGGGAATCTACAAGCCGCTGGGGAAAGCCCCGGCGATTAAATCGCATAGTGCCACATGCTCCAATTTGATGATCAATAAGGTGACTAAAAAGTGGCACGCTCGTGTAATAATTGTCCACATATAAATGGTACCCCTTTCCGAATAAGGGTGACACCAAGTCCCACACAATCTTGCCAGCGCTTCCTATGTAGTCAGGGCAGTTTGTCAGCTCTACGTGACTATCTTTACCCTCGTAAACCATAAAACTACATGTATAGCCTGTGGCCCTGTCACAGAGCTTATACATCTTGACCCTGTATCTGGCACGCTTGCTGGGAAGGTACTGTTTGAATGACAAGCGGCCAGAAAATTTAATCAGGGACTCATTAACGCAGACAACTTGATGGGGAGTAAACAAGTCTGCAAAACGTTGGTTGAAGTGGTTTACGAGGGGCAGAATTTTATAGCGCCGATCCTATTCAGGGTCTCCACGAGGACGACAGAGTTCATTGTTGTTGAAGTGCATGAACTGCAAGATCTGCTCGCATCGTGCCCTGGTCATGGAGGCAGAGAACAAGGGCATATGGTGAATTGGGTCAGTGGACCAATATGACTGCAACTCACTCTTTTTAGTTATGCCCATGTTGAGGGAAAGGCCCAGAAAGAGCTTAAATTCAGAGACCGTAATTGGTCTCCAATCTCTGGCAAGGGAGGACTGGGGAATAGTGGCGATGTGTTGACCAGCGTATAAATTGCTTTGGTCCACAATAGATCTATAGAGATCTTCGGTGAAAAACAGTGAATAAAAATCAAGTGGCGTAAAATCAACTGTTTCCACCTGAATTCCGGGTTGGCCAGTGAATGGGGGAAGTACGGATGCAGCAGAAGTGGTGGGCTCCCAATTAGGATTGGCAAATGCAGCAGGAAGGGCACTATGGGCACGACGGGCCTGTGTTCGTCTTCTTGGTGGCAGCGGGACACTACTTGTGCTTGCCACCTCGCCAGCTTATGGGACTCGCCACGTCACCACGTGATACTGCAGTGCTGGATGTATGACCAGGGTGTACTAGGCCGCTGGTGCTTGCCAGTTCACCAGAAGAAATAGCGGCGCTAGTACTTCTCTGCTCCATACGAGAGCCCTGCGGTTCTTGCACATCAAGGACAGAAGAAGAAGTTTGGGGTCTGGTATGCCTGACCTTGGCAGGGACCACAACTCCGTTGTCAGAGCTATCTGTCATGGAGCCGCTGTCGTCTACAGGATCGTATTCTGAGCCTGAATCTGACAGATGAGTGACTTCCTCTTCACTATCTGTCATGCTCAGAAACGTGTAGGCCTCTTCACTAGTGTACCTTCGATTTGCCATTTTGGGCTCTAAATTTAGTGGTACACTAGTAAGACTCACAGCGACTGTTTTAAAACGCTACCAAAAAACTGTTAGTGATCGCAGGGATCAGGCCTGACTCTGCGAACGCTGCAGTTATGTGTGCTTATTGTTTTGTAAGTGTCAGTGATCGATCGATACTGCACTTGGGTGGGCTGGGCTGGGCCGAGGGGCAAAACGCAGGTGCTAGCAGGTATCTGGGCTGATCCCGCTAACACTGTGTTTTTTGGGGACCCTATACTGCTGGGAACGCTAGTATAGATCTGATCGGATCAGATATTGATCCGTTCAGATACTATACCACTAAGGGAGGTGTATGCTGCGTGCGTGGGTGTTAGCGGTACTGGCGCTAACCTGACGCTGCCTGGGGCGACGCAGACCTTATCTGACCCTAAAAACTTAACTTATATCACCGCCTGGCGATTAGGGGGTTAAACCTTTATAAGTTAATAAACGGCGGGTGCCCTAAAACTATAATAAACAAACTAACTAACCAGCGTCACCCGTAACAGTTATACGGTGATCACTGGTGAAAGGGTTAACTAGGGGGCAATCAGGGGGTTAAAACCTTTATTAGGTAGTATATGGGGGTCCCTGTCGCTATTAAACACTGACGGCGAACCTATATACTTACCTCCCTAACTAGCGTCACCTGTGTCACAGTGATTAGAAAAACGATCGCTTAGTGACACTGGCGACGGGGGGTGATCACGGGGTTAAACTTTATTGGGGGGGTTAGGGGGGTACCCTAGACCTAAAGGGGGCTAACCCTAACTGCCCTACCACTTATAACTGTCACAAATGACACCAATGCAATAATCAGAAAAAAAAAACTGCTTTTGGTGTCACTGTGACAGGGGGTACAGGGGGGTCATCGGGGGGTGACTGGGGGGGTGATGGGGGGGTGAAAAGTGTGCCTGCGTGTTCTACTGGAAGTGTAGTGTTGTGCAAACTTATTTGGATGTCTTCTCTACTCGGCGCCGGAACGAAAAGACCAGCTCGAGGAGAGATGACATCACTTCCTCCGCTTCTGTTTACATTACAGAAGCCGAGGAAGCATTTCATTCGCCAGGAGCGATCGCGAGGGGGGAGCCACAATAAGTGGCCTCCCCCTCACCTTTGATCGCCCCTGACAAGAATCCAACCGCCGCAGGCACCGGGGGGGGTACGATTGGACCCCCTGCCCGTGGGCAGGCAAGGACGTACAGGTAAGTCCTTATGCCTGCCTGTGCCATTCTGCCGACGTACATCGTCATGCGGCGGTCGGCAACTGGTTAAGGACTGTGTTAATTAGCATGTTAATTATATCATTGTCAGCTAGCAGTTGCTAGAGAATCCAGATTGGAGGAAGCAGAGTGTGGGACGTTCCATTACATTGGTGGCAGCAGTGGGATGCTTCCTGCAGTATGGGACATCCAAACCTCCACCTGGAGCCAAGGTCTGGATAGCAGGAGAGGAGAGGTACAAATACCAGCTGCCATGGAAGAGGAATTTGGAAGGAGGCTGCAAGAGATGCATATACAGCACAGGGGGACAATGTCAGAGCAGGTCCTGCTTGGATGGTATGATTCTGTCTGCTGGGAACTCTGGAAGGAAGTGCTAGCCCGTGAGCAGGGAAAAATTCTCTCCTCCTTCCAGGAAAGGTACTGGTTGTAGTACGAAGTGCAAATTATGTTTTTGGTGAGACGACCACACAATGGAATGGAATGGAAAACCGAGTTAACCAGGCTGGTCCAGGCGGAGATGCAGTTGGACGAGAGCTACAGAGCCTTCCGCTGGTATGTAGCCCAAGTGTGCCCTTGGACAGCGGATGACACCCCAACAGAAGGCTTTGGCAGAATGACTCAGAAGTTCCCTGGACACTGGAATATTTGGAGTTTTTAGCCAATCAGGAATGGGAGCTGGAGATCACCTACAGATGGCTTCTAGATTCTGCTCAGCAGCAGGGCCTGAAATCTCGGCTGAAGTGTCAGCAATGGAGTAGACATGTGCACTGCGTTTCGTTCCAAATCGAAATTCGGATGAATTTTTCATTATTCGGAAATTCGGATGCATCCGAATTTCCGAATTACAAAAGTAGCGAATTTAAACGAATCTGAAAAAAAAAACAAACGTATTCGAATCGAATTTGAAACAAATTCGAATTGAATTAGAAACAAATAGAAAACTATTTTCTAAAAAATACAATAAAATAGAATATAAAATAATAAAGCAATAGAATATATATATATATATATATATATATATATATATATATACAGTGGGCCAAAAAAAGTATTTAGTCAGCCACCAATTGTGCAAGTTCTCCCACTTAAAAAGATAAGAGAGGCCTGTAATTGTCATCATGGGTATACCTCAACTATGAGAGACAAAATGTGGAAACAAATCCAGACAATCACATTGTCTGATTTTTGAAAGAATTTATTTGCAAATTATGGTGGAAAATAAGTATTTGGTTAATATCAAAAGTTCATCTCAATACTTTGTTATATATCCTTTGTTGGCAATGACAGAGGTCAAACATTTTCTGAAAGTCTTCACAAGGTTGTCACACACTGTTGTTGGTTGTTGGCCCATTCCTCCATGCAGATCTCCTCTAGAGCGGTGAGTGGGGCTGTCACTAGGCAACACAGACTTTCAACTCCCTCCAAAGGTTTTCTATGGGGTTGAGATCTGGAGACTGGCTAGGCCACTCCAGGACCTTGAAATGCTTCTTACGAAGCCACTCCTTCGTTGGGATCTTTGTCATGCTGAAAGACCCAGCCATGTTTCATCTTCAATACCCTTGCTAATGGGAGGAGGTTTGCACTCAAAATCTTACGATACATGGCCCCTTTCATTCTTTCATGTACACGGATCAGTCGTCCTGTTCCCTTTGCAGAGAAACAGCCCCAAAGCATGATGTTGCCACCCCCATGCTTCATAGTAGGTATGGTGTTCTTTGGGTGCAACTCAGCATTCTCTCTCCTCCAAACACGACGAGTTGTCTTTCTACCAAACAATTCTACTTTGGTTTCATCTGACCATATGACATTCTCCCAGTCCTCTTTTAGATCATCCAAATGCTCTCTAGCAAACCTCAGACAGGCCCGGACATGTACTGGCTTAAGCAGGGGGACACATCTGGCACTGCAGGATCTGAGTCCCTGGCGGCGTAGTGTGTTACTGATGGTAGCCTTTGTTACGTTGGTCCCAGCTCTCTGCAGGTCATTCACTAGGTCCCCCCCGTGTGGTTCTGGGATTTTTGCTCACAGTTCTTGTGATCATTTTGACCCCACAGGGTGAGATCTTGCATGGAGCCCCAGATCAAGGGAGATTATCAGTGGTCTTTTATGTCTTCCATTTTTAAATTATTGCTCCCACAGTTGATTTATTCACACCAAGCTGCTTGCCTATTGCAGATTCAGTCTTCCCAGCCTGGTGCAGGTCTACAATTTTGTTTCTGGTGTCCTTCGAAAGCTCTTTGGTCTTCACCATAGTGGCGTTTGGAGTGTGACTGTTTGAGGTTGTGGACAGGTGTCTTTTATACGATAACAAGTTCAAACAAGTGCCATTAATACAGGTAATGAGTGGAGGACAGGGGAGCCTCTTAAAGAAGAAGATACAGGTCTGTGTGAGCCAGAAACCTTGCTTGTTTGTAGGTGACCAAATACTTATTTTCCACCATAATTCCACCATCAAAAATCAGACAATGTGATTGTCTGGATTTGTTTCCACATTTTGTCTCTCATAGTTGAGGCATACCTATGATGACAATTACAGGCCTCTCTCATCTTTTTAAGTGGGAGAACTTGCACAATTGGTGGCTGACTAAATACTTTTTTGCCCCACTGTATATAATATTTTTTTTATTATTCTGTTCCATCGTTTTTCTATGCTTTTTTTTTCTATTATTTTCCATTTTATAATAGTCTTTTCTATTCAAATTCAAATTCATTCTATACGAAATTCAAATTTCGGAACATGGCTTCTGAAGTTCGAATTTCATATAGAATGAATTTGAATTTGAATAGAAAAGATTAGAATAGAAAATAATAGAAAAGAACAGACTAGAAAAACAATAGAATTGAATAGAATAAAATATAATATATATATTATATTTTTTTCTGTTCTGTTCCATTGTTTTTCTATGCTATTCTTTTCTATTCTATTCTAAACTTTTCTATTCGAATTTGAATTCATTCTATGCGAAATTCGAATTTCGGAAGATGGCTTTTGAAATTCGAATTCCGTATAGAATTAATTTGAATTTGAATAGAAAAGATTAGAATAGAAAATAAAAATAAAATAGAAAAGAATTGACTAGACAAACAATAGAACAGAACAGAATAAAATATAATATAATATATATATTTTATTCTATTCTGTTCTATTGTTTTTCTAGTATATTCTTTTCTTCTCTATTCTAATCTTTTCTATTCAAATTCGAATAAATTTTATACGAAATTCGAATTTCAGAAGATGGTTTAAATATATATATATATATGTATATATATATATATATATATATATATATATATATATATAAAAAAAACAATGGAACAGAATAGAAAAAAAATAATATATATACACCATCTTCCGAAATTGGAATTTGGTACAGAATGAATTCAAATTCTAATTGAAAAGATTAGAATAGAATATATTATATTTTTTTCTATTCTGTTCTATTGTTTTTCTATGCTATTCTTTTATATTTTCTATTCTGTTCTAATCTTTTCTATTGGAATTCAATTTTATTCTATACGAATTTCGAATTTTGCAAAATGGTTATATATAGTTTACTTTTTCAAATTCGGTTATTTTTTTTTCGAATGTGGTAAAATTTTTTCGAATTTGATCGTTTTTTCAAATGCGGGCAAATTTTTTCTAATTCAAATACGAAACTAAACGAATTCCAAAAAAGGAATGTAATGAATGCAACAAATTTAACTAAACGAATTTAGTGAAATAACGGATCGAAACGAAACTAAACAAATTTTTTCATCCTGCACATGTCTACAATGGAGCACAGTAACGTTGTGCTTTGCCCATCTCCACCCACAGCTATGGTAGTGGAGGTTTTATGGCAGATGCAGCAAGTGTTGACTGACCTTTACTGTTCCTGCACAGGATGAGCTTGGATGGAGAAATGCGTCTGTCCAACGGCAGTTCAAGGGCTCAGGAGAAAAGGAAGCTGTCCTTATTCCCCAGACATGGATCACAGAAAGCATGGATCTACTTGCCTTTTCATCAGAGGATGTTATGGATGATGAGTCACCTGTCAAAGTGTGGGCACTGGGCCCAAGGGCCACCAGCCCATGCCCTGGACTTTTAGCAATTCCAGAGACTGGGGATTTAATAGACTTTTCTGTAGAGGAGGAACCACCTAGCGAACCCCCTGCAGAAGTGCTGGCAGCAGGACAGAGTACTGCAGACCCCTGCTCCACACCCGTGGCAGTTTCAGAGGCCCGAGGTGAGAAGGTAGTGGTTTTTCTTCCTCAGTGTATTTCAGAGATGCAGCGAGGGGAAGCAGCCATTCCCCTTCCCCAACAAGGATTCGTGCACCTGGGAGACAGTACCAGAGAAAGGGCGTCGCCAGAATGATGACATCAACCCAGCTGAACCACTGGCAACAGGACAGAGCGCCGCTGGCCTCTGCCCAGCACCTACAGTACCTCCAAAGCTTCAGGGAGCTGGGGCAAATGGCCCCTCTCCCCAGCAGTAGACCGAGCCCCGGAATCTTAAAAACCACCCAGCTGAAGCGCTAGCAGCTGGACAGAGAGTTGATGACCTCTGCCCCACACCTACTGATAACAACTATTCCTTGCAGCCAAAAATGGAGATCATGCGGACTAACTATGTGAGTTTGCCTGACTAACGCATGTCCAGACAAGGTGGAGGTCTGGGACCTTGTTATTTGACTTTTGATGGGGGAGAAATGTGACAGACTCACCCGGGACAGAGGCTTTTGAGGGGACTGATTGCTAGCCTCTTGCCTACCAACTATAGGCCCTGTCATTTGAGGTAACTTCAAGCATTTAGGAAGATGTTTTGTTATGTAATACAAAATGACATTATTAGGAAGACCATGCTGGTCTCTGCCAGCTTGGGACTCAGTAGACAGATTTATATGAAAGAAATGCTGATTAATGAGATCTGAAAATCTCTGGGTCTCCTGTTGTCTACTAGTCTAAATGGGCCTTCACCCGTTGTTAATTGTGCTAATTAACACACATTTGTCTCCTAGCAAACTATTGGGGCATGTGTTCATTGTAAGTTGTGGGTTCAATGCTGGTCAGTCTGTTGCTGGGGGTCTCCTGCTATTGTCTGTTTTTTTTTTTAATCAAAAAGGTTTTTATTGAGCTTGTCAAAAATTAACAACATCCAAAAGGTACACGAATATAAATGATTCTTCAGTCAATAACTTATGCACAAGTATGTTAACCTTACCACTGCTACATAACAAAGTATTCCTAGCACTCTACTTACATTACTCCATTCCTCCACCAACACAGCCCGCAACCTTTATGGTTCACTTGAGGAATTTTTTTTCCCCCATTAGATACACTGCAAAAGTTGAGACATTACCAGTTCTCTGGGGCTCAGACCAGGCGTGTCTAGCCAACATGACCATATGCGTTCAAACCTGCCAGCACATCCCCTATGCTGGTAGATATATTTTTCCATGATAAGGGTATTTCCCATGTGGGTTATCCAGGAGTTGCTAGTGGGTGGTGAGGCAGACTTCCAGCCCATCAAAATAATTTTCCGGGCCTGGAACAGTGCCCTAATAAATGCAATCCTGACCATTTCCTCAGGGATCACATCCTCCAGAACCCCAGTATATAGCATACAGGGTCCCCCAGTATACAGCATACAGGGTCATTGTCTGTTTAATAGGGTGTTCCGTGCTTATACTTAGGATAATGTATAATGTACTCTGCTTTACCCTTGTTGCCAGCAAGTCTGTTCACCTGGGCTGATTTAAGGGCTGCATTAATTAGCATGTTAATTATATCATTGTCAGCTAGTAGTTGCTAGAGGAGGGGGAGTAGCCATGAGTCAGCCCTACCTCGTTATCTAACCCATTGTGTGATGTTTTGGGTAAATATTTGGGTTATTGTGTATGTGGGGGACTGACATACATTTCAAGTGTATGAAAAGCCTGTATCCTTGTCCAACAAAACATTCCATGTTCCTACACGCTAGTGTTGTATGTGTAATGGAAATTTGTAAGTTCTGTATATAATTGTATTGTATTTTGTATGTATTGCACTCTGCCCTCACTGTGTACACGGCACTAATAATGTTTTCAGTAAATGTTTACATTCTTTCGAGTCCTGATTAGAATTAGCCTGCCTATGTAACGCCCCTTGTTACCATAAACCTACAATTGTAATATTAATGTGATACCTACGTAATCATGTGCATAAAAACCTTCAATTGCGTCATAATAAAGCAGAACAGTAATTTGGAAAGATGCTGAGCGTATCTTTTGTGTCTGTTCCCTACTGCAGTAGATATTATTAATTTGGAACCACTAATCAATATGAGGATAGGAGTTGCCTATCATCAATTTAACCGAGTCATGCATGGCGAGCCAGCCAGGAGGGGATTCCAGGTGACCCTGAGTATCCGAAACGAGGAGCTTGAGACGATCCGGGAATTTCTGATAATCAGCCGGCTGAGGTAAGCCTTTTGCTTACATTTGAGTTATCAGACTTCCTTGATCGGTAAGGCATTTTCGGGACAAAGGGTACCTATTTTACTCCCCTTAATCGAACTGTATTGATTGGTGGTTATATGTTATGTTGTCCCTGTCTATTGTCCATCGGAGTGTTATAAATAAGAAAGGGAAGAATAGTACTGTTCACAGGTATATGTAGTACATCTGCTAGATAAAGTAGTTTAGAGGCAAGAGGGTATAGGCACAAGTAGAGAAGAGAGAAGACTGGCCAGTCATTATGGGCATTGAATTAAGTAAGGGAATGAAGGGTAAGAGACCCTCAAAAATGCCCAGCGCAAGAGAAGCGCTATATATGAACCAAAGGTGTGGTTCCGCCTATACTGAGCCCCTAGATTAATGGTTAGAGTGGACAGGGATCCACAATGGGTAACTGGGTTACCAAGGTCCACAGGGACTAAGAATCATGCAGAGTAAACAGCTAGAGAAACAGCTATCAATGTGAGCAGGATGGATCAAGGGTGACATTAGAACTAGACAGAAAGGGACATTTTCATGTTAAGTTGTGGGATGAATTTGGGATCAGGCACTACAACTAGTAAAAGTCAGAAACAGAGAAATGAGAGGTAAAACAGAATACTTTATATGTTGTCAGAGAGGGAAGATGGGATGAGCACTGTGGCTCCCATCTGATCATAGAATCATAGAAGCTAGATATAAAAGTTATTTAAACAAAATAAGGAAAGCAGAATTTAGGCAGGGAAATATTAAAGAGTTAAAAGAAAGTGAGAGAATGATATGCATGTGTTGTGTACAAATGGGAAAAATGTAAGCGATTTTAGAGAGATATTGGTGTGTGTGCGAATGCTGGGACCTTTAGTTCTATTGCTTGTGTGTGTCATGTACGCAGATGTGACCCCCTCCTTTGTGCTCTCATGAAAGAAATGTGGCTGGGATGAGAGGTCAGTGATAAGCTGGAAGGACACCATTGCCAATTTCTGTTTTTTAGACAAAACATTTATAACAAAATGTGCCGGGTTAACGAATCTAATGGTAAACATGTGATCACAATTATTTTGAATCTGTTTTCCAAACATGGTAAAATGAAGGTTACATTAAACCGTGTATTACACAAATTGAATATCCTTTGATAGTGGAAACAGTGCATTTAAAAAAGGGAAATTAAGTAAAATTAAGTAATAATGAGTATTAATTTCTAATATGAGTTGAACAATTATATAGATATAATGAAACTGGTTTAAACAACCTTTGGTTGGAAATGAAATCCAGGTTATTGGGGAAATTTGTAAAAATGGGATTAGTTTAGATTAAGATAACAATTTTGTAATTTTACATTTATACAATAAGCCCTTATTGAGAGAAAAAAAGATTAAGATGAGGTTGTTATTTTGAATAAAGCTGCCATAATATTTAACAAAGCCAAGATGGATGGGATACATAAGAAGTTTTTCTACAAAAATGATATTGTAAGGTTTTTGATGAAAACTTGATGTGCGGTCCATGATGTAAGAGTAATAATAAATAAAATTTAAATATAACAGACCCATCACATCAAGTCCACACACCCTGTTAGGATAGATGCCACCTGCAGCCAGTTGTTTTATAGTTTTTGATGCTTTCTGGTCCATCATACAGATTGGTCCTTTTGTTTTTATTTATTTTTATTTTTGAAATCCAAAGCAGAATGTGTGGATTGTAAAATGATGTGCCCCTTTTTCTTGTAAAGTACAGTGGTATAAGCAGAAGAATAGTTTTGGATTTATGGACATCTCTGCATGACCGCAGGGTATTGTTATCATTTATTATAATATTGCCAGGAAAAAGTTGTCTTTTGAAACATGAAACTGGAGTTCTTACACAAATAGTGTGATAGAAAACAAGACATTGTAATATATTTATGCAAGCTGGACCCAGTAATGAAGGGTTCACCCCGATATATCAGAGCTGTAGCTTTTATGCAAAGGTGCTATTAGACAAAGTTAGATATTGTTTTGGTCAATGGTCCGACATTCTGTGCAGCAAATTTACAGCTAACTAAATGTTTGTCTAATGAAAGGTTTAAAATATGAGTTTGTTTATGTACAAATCTAACAATGAAAAATGCGTACATTTATTCAAAAGAAAGGAAAAGACGCATGTGTTAAATTGATGACATAGGAATCAGCTGCTGTGAGTCCAGTGCAGGACACACTCCCTGAAGACCCAGATATTACATTTTTTGTAGATTTGAGTATGCAGTTTATCACCCAGAAGGATACCCTGTATTCAAAGTCATTGGATCCTTTTTCCCCAGCTCAAGAAGCAGAGCTCCATGTTTTAGCAAAGCCTGTGAGCTATAAAAAGAGTGTATATTTATATAGGTAGTCGAGATATAGAGAGCTTTTGGTTCCATTTGAAGGGCCAGAAGTTTGTTTTTACTTCGGCAGGTAAACCAATAAAGCATGCCAAGTTAATTTGATTGGCTGTTTTCAGCCTTCCAGCTTCTTGCTGAGGTAGCCATATTAACTTTCACACATGGAAGCAGACCAGGTGACTCTAAGGATGCTGCATTTACAGCCCCGGACACTTGATGGGTCTGTGCAACTCACAGATTCCACCCTAGTTCTGGCCCAGTATAGCTGGGATTAATAATTCAACTTTAAGGACCCCAGAACGAGAAGAACAAGTGGTCCACAGGGGGCAACTTCTTATGAAACAGGACTTTGGAAAAGGTGATCATTTATGTCTGTCAGCCACTCTTTTCCCTCCAGCTTGACACATGGACCGTGTCATCAGTCACAAGCAGTTATGGCTGCCTTAGTAAATGAGCATGGGATAGAGCCAGGGTTCACCACAGTTGTTTTTATAACATACCACTTCTTGTTTTACCTGTTACCAAAGGTGTTACCAAAAGCTCAACATCCCTTCCAGAGATTACAAAAAAGATATATCCAGATGCCCAAGTCAGGATCTTACGAGTATGCATTTTGTCTGTATGGACATGTTTTTTGGATGTCCAGTGGCAAATGCTACTGCAAAGGCCACAGTAAAATGTGTTATCAGAAGTAGTTTGTAAATATAGAGTGCAGAAAGTACAGAGAGTAACAAAAGAAATCATTTTTTATAGGAGAGTCCTTACTAGAAGTTTTGAGGTTTTATTTTTACACCCCCTACTGTCTACAATATAGCGGACAAAGTAAAGTAAGAAACTAGAAAACTTTTGCCTGAATGTTTTCTTAAATTTTATCAAGCCCCTAAGGGGATGTTGGACTCTCTCCCTATGAGATTTTGTTTGGGAGTGTGTTACTCACTTGCTTATATTTTGTCTCAGCAGCTGAAGTCCTCCATTCGGATCTCACGGAGAATGCTGATGATCTTTTAAGGTTTTTTACAAACTCATTTATGTGTTTTCTCCCTAATTCCAGATCCTAAAAGTTTGGAAGGATCTAAAACTAAAGCCAGGTGACTTTTGGATTGTTAAGAGACATTTATATATAAGGAAATGTTTGGAGACTCAATACAGCATCTATTTCATGTACAGTTTTTGCAAAACTTGAAGGAAAAGTCACCTGGATCCACACCAGACACTGCAAAAATGACTTAATTAAAGAAATCTCTGTGTTTGATTTGTTTCCCTCTTGTGATCACAGTCTAGGGTACTTTTTGATTCAATTACTTTAATTGTAAGGGATATATATATTTGAAAAATAGTTTAGCCATGTTGAAGTCATATTTGTCTTTTGTACGTCTTCCATTTTATGTAGAATTGTCTGTGTTTACATATGCTGATAAGTCAGCATGTCCACAATTCAGCTAGAAGGCCATTCTGGCCACAGGAGTGTACAGCCAGTACTCTGTAAATATGTCTTATCAATCATTTGTTCTTCACAATGAAAAGTCATTTTGTAATGAAAAAGTTGCTCAGCTATTATTTTCTCCACAATGGAGTTTTTTTTGCCTCTTTGGCCAGGACTACCTCCACCTAAGCATGTGGAGGTTCCAGGTTAAAGGTGATAGCAGGTATGGTTAGTGATCAAAATATTGATCAAAAGAGTGGAGACTGTAATGGAAATTTGTAAGTTCTGTATATAATTGTATTGTATTTTGTATGTATTGCACTCTGCCCTCACTGTGCACACGGCACTAATAATGTTTTCAGTAAATGTTTACATTCTTTCGAGTCCTGATTAGAATTAGCCTGCCTATGTAACGCCCCTTGTTACCATAAACCTACAATTGTAATATTAATGTGATACCTACGTAATCATGTGCATAAAAACCTTCAATTGCGTCATAATAAAGCAGAACAGTAATTTGGAAAGATGCTGAGCGTATCTTTTGTGTCTGTTCCCTACTGCAGTAGATATTATTAATTTGGAACCACTAATCAATATGAGGATAGGAGTTGCCTATCATCAATTTAACCGTGTCATATGCGTGACTATAATATCTGATATCTGATGTTCAGACTGGAGACAGCTGTATACTGACGGAAGCACTCAAGCGGACTGCGACGGGGTTCCGTGACACACAGTATATATAAAATAATATGCAAAGTGGTTGAAGGGAAGCTTCAGAATGGCAAAGATGTATTTATTACAAATTATGTGAGCAGACTGCAGTTCCTCTTTAAAGAGGTTGCCAGAGGTTCTTGGCTTGGAGTTGTGGCTGACTGACCCCCATCTGCTGGTGCCTAGATAGTTACAGGTCCAATGTCACTTGGAAGAGGGAATAGCATGACACCAATGATTTTTTAAGCCATTGGCATTCTGACCACCACTGTAAGGGGGGCGCCTGTCACCTCAGCTCTATTATCCCTCAACAAACAAATGGCCCCTGCCCTCACCTATAACTGGCCTTCGCAGCAAGGAGCACATGGAAGGGCAACGTATGAAAGGCAAAACCAGAGAAAATTCCCAGCTTAACCCACCAACCAGTCTGCTTATCAACTGAATTAACCTGTCCAACAGTATGTGTTAAAAAGTTAGCACACATTTGCAAACGCATGGGTAAGCTGCAAGGCCCCTTCACGGCACCCTGTATTACTTGCAGTCCTAACCCTTGTAAATTTATGAGAGTCTCCACAGTGGGAGCACATGCATTCAATAGATAGATAAGGGGCAGTTGGGCCTGGAGGTAGCCCAATCCTCCTTAAAGGCACAGGGGCACATTGGACACCTAGCACATAGCACAATGGCAGCAAAGGTGCCCACCAAATTTACACCACTAACAAACAGATGGCCCCTGCCCCCACCTATAACTGGTCTTCACAGCAAGGAGCACATGGAAGTGCGACACATGAAAGACAAAAATAGAGAAAATCCATGACATTAGTTGCCATTGTGCTATGTGCTGAGTGTCCAATGCCTTTAATGAGGATTGAGCAACCTCCAGGCCCACCTGCCCCTTATCTATTCATTAGAATGCATGTACTCCTACTGTGGAGACTCTTATAAATTTACAGGACTACAGGTAATACAGGATGCTGTGAAGGGGCCTTGCAGCTTACGCATGTGTTTGCAAATGTGTGCTAACTAAACCCCTGTTTTTAGCGCATACTGTTGGACAGGTTATTTGGTTGGTAAGCAGACTGGTTGGTGAGTTAAGATGGAAATTTTCTCTGGTTTTGTCTTTCAGCATTATTCCCTCACCACCAATGTAAGTGGCAATTTTCCCATTGACCCCCAATGATTTTATCAGGGGTTTCCTGGGACCTGAAAATTATCCCTGGGTTTCCTTTGGGGTAAAAAGGTTGAGAAAGGCTGGTTTATGCTATGATACCTAAAATGTACATTGCTGCCTACTATGTCATGCCAGGGGAACAGGTGTTAAACTGATTTTATATGGTTTGTATTTCAAGCCCTATAAAAAAATCGGAACTTGCAACCTGCCTAGAACACTAACACTGACGTTTCTTTTTCTACTCAGAGGTGTCAAGACAAAATTAATATAATTTAATTTGCATTACAATGCCTATTAAAGCCCCTTGTATCAACCATACATTTTTTGTGTTGTGTTGTGTTAGTGGTTTCAAATCACAACATAGACACCCTGTCTAACTGTAATATGAAATATAATCTTGGCTGTCAGCCCTTTAAGCCACACAGCAGAGCATCTCTGCCCAGGCTGCAGATTGTTTGCCCTCCCCGAAGGAGATTGACAAAGTGCCAGGAGAGGGAGCAAAAGGAGGATGCTTATAGGCTCCAGCCATAGCCTAGGACTAGAGCCAGCCCCTAGCAAGGAGCGAGAGGCTTCTGATTGGCTGCCGCCCAAAATATGGGGGAAGTGAAGGAACACATTGGGAGGACATGGCAAAGCACAGTGGTGTGCCTTGGGATGTTCTGTGGACTGGAACAGTACAGTCCAGGTATTTTGAAAAAGAGACAGCCCATAGAGAGTGTTTTCTGGGCTGTGCTGGGCAGAGTGTGACAGGAGCTCAGTATACAGTGGGCCGAGCTACTGCATGAGAGCTTGCTGATACAGCAGCTAGGCTGTTTTTTTGTTTTGGTGTTTTCTTGTTTTTTGGTTTTATTTTTTTTGCTCTATATTTATTGCAAGTCACCTTTAAGTGTTACTAAACCCACAACAGTAAAATTAGTCTGTATATGCAGTAAAGCATGCCTGTTATACTCACTGTGAAATCTAAGTACAGAGTTTTTAGTGCCATAGGAAGCATGCTGCACATGCTCAGTTTGGTGTGTATTGCTAGAGAGATTTTTTTGGGAGGGTGCATGTGATCAGCACAGGGCCAATCAGCACTGTCCAGACAGAGGGTCTGGGGTCATGCATAGGACAGTCAAAGGAGAATGAAAACTGCTCCTACAAGCTTTAACCAGACACTGATAGAAGTTATAAGGCTGCTATATACTGCTGATGAGAAAAGGTATTGAGCAATTTATATTTACTAAAATAATTGCATTTCTATGTTCTGTGTACTGTGGGAGACCAGATATAGTGAATGCAGGGTCCTGGGTTTAGCAATACTTTAACACATGTATTTGGTCACTTGGTTATAAGCTCTATTGATAGCAGGTTCTTTACAGATATCAGCATAGATATTTGATTCAAATAAACGTTGTTTAGTAATGTGTTCATACTGTTACTGTAGCATTTGCTAACCCAAATGCCCCCAAACTTCAAGGGTAATTCCTGCTTCAATATAGCCCATTCAGCTGCTACTGTGTGTCAGTGATTGTCAGGTCCAGATACAGGGCAGATCATCACTGGAAGTGAACAAGAAACAAAATACTGCGCAGGTTAAGGGGAGAGAGGGAAAGGGCAATAAAAAGGACACTGGTCTATATAATAAATAATGCTCACATAAAATAGTAATTATAATAAAAGGACGAAGAGTATTGGCAAAGGTAGTCTGAGATGGTAATTAAATTGCAGCTAATACTGATCTAACGAGGGTGGTGCAGCAAACTCTATCAAGAGAGGAGGAGGAGCTCCAGGCAAAATCTATTGAGATGAGATAGAAAAAAGTGTCACAAACACAGCTATAATGTAGAATATTAATGTTTTATTATTAAAGCTTTAGTTTAGAAAAAAAAAAAAAGAAGAAAAAAAGAAGCACAATGGACATTACTATCAGTGTGATGTGTCCCTTGTGCTGCTTGCTCCTGGTTTAATAGAAATCATCCTCCTCTGATTCCCCATCTCCACCTCAACCACCGTAATCTTTCAGGGTGGCAGGGATAATAGAGCTGAGGTGACAGGCGCTCATCAAGAGAGCCCAACTCTGTCCACTCTTTCCACCCATCGTCTCCATTCATAGCAGCTGTACTATATTTTTTATGAATTAAATAAAATCTATGAATGGACCTTTCAATTATTCACTCATCTTCCATTCATAGATCGTGTTTCATTCATAGAAGCGATAGTACAGCTTATATGAATGGAGGAGGTGGGTGGAAAGGGCAGGCATAGTCAGGTACGCTTGATGAGCGCCTGTCAGAGCTACTAAACCAGGAGACAACAACACAAGGGACATCTCACTTTGATTGTAAGGCACATCCCTAGTGCTCATTTTTTTAAATTAAATGTAGGCTTTACAAAACAAATAAGACATAAATCCAGTATAAATAAAGTGTCAATGTGCAAATGACCAGCATATATGAATTATTGACCAAATTAATTGTGAAAGTCCATAATAGTGAAGATTCCAAAAGTGAATAAAACAGTCCATCCACAGAAGTACAATGTGCAATGTGAACCAGCAAAGGGGGATCCACCACCAGAAGTACCTACTTGACATATGACTCTTACCAGATAAGCAGGACGATACATTATAATGGTCAAAAATTCCCAGGACAAAGCATAAACAACTGATCATCCAGCAGAAAGCAGCAGTCAGTACGTCAGCAGCGGGTTCCAATTAGTGACTCGAAGAAATGTTACAAAGAAAAACTCCCATAGTGAAGCCCATTAAAAGTTGAAACTTTTATTAAAAGTAGTGGCAACAATTACCTTAACAGAGCTTGGAAACAACATGTAAAATCTGTAAAATCCATATATGTTCCCGCAAGCTGCTGGCTCGTTTTTGGCCGCTGGGTAGGGGTTAAGGGAGTGCATGATGTTGTCACCTCCTGACCACTCCTTACGTGTTTTGTCACCAATTACATCTACGGGGGATGGGCCAAGGGATGGCTTGGGCCAAATGTTGGCTTTAAAAATATTTTAAAAATGCACTGAAAATATTTATTTATGCCAACAGACAGCAAAGCCATAAGCAGCAAGTGCCACAATCCATCCCAAAGGAATCTCTCTGCTAGGTGAAACTGCCTTGGCCACAGAGCAAGAAACTGTTTGTCAGGCACAGGATGGAGACAGCACTACAAGCATTCAATGCAGGAGAGAGGTGACAGCACACTAGGCTTCACACCTTCCAGGCTTGACACCACAGAGTTGGAATGCAGTTCGAAGGACAACACATCCCCTTTTTTAACTGATTAAGCCCCTTGATGAAGCCAGCCATTGGACTGCAGGTAGTTTAAGCTCCTCCAGGTGGGAATATGTAGTGTGTGGCTCCTGCAGTTCTTCAGCACATAGCAGGGACAGGCATATGAGGGTATAGAATGATTTTTGGGGGTGTTAGATGGGTAGGTGTAGGCAGGTGCAGTCTATATTCTCCACTGCAGGTGGTGCTCGTTCGCAGTGGCCATGCAGATGGAAGAGGAAGTTCAGAGAAACTGTATTTCTCTATGATTTCCTCGGTCACTTGGGCAGTGATCCGGTTGAATGCACAGGCCCCATGTGACCCTGGCAAGGTCAGGCACAGTCTATTTAATACTCTGACTCCTGGGTTTGGCACGCTTTATGCGAGTGGACAGGTTAGAGATAGGAACAGGGAAAGGTTCTAGGGAAAGGTTCTGGTAGAGTAGGGAGAGAGCAGGGACTATGTCTATCTCTTCAGGAAGCTTCCCATTTGGGCCAGACCAGCCAGGTCACACTCCACTCCTCATGGCAGATGCTGACGGCATCTCTGAGTCTTTTGACCGCTGTCAATTGGCTGCATGGTTGTAAGTGGCACCGCACGGGTAAGCTTATCGCCAGAACTGTTTTGTGCCGTTAACCTGCTGTTTCAATAAAATGTTCTTTGCAAATCAGGACTCTGAGTGTCTACTGCCTACCATACCACGCTGCACTTACCCAACATAGGGATAAATCTGAGCCACAGGAAAGCCTATTTGTACTTTGCTCAGGAGGAGTAGAGACAATTGGCAGAGTGGAGGCAGCTGTGGCAGGCTCCCTACATACATCCAAGGATGCAGAATGCTTCTCTGTATAGTGAAAGACAAAAACAGAACATTCCATAGCTCAACTCACCAACCAGTCTGCCAACTGACCAAATTAACCTGTCCAACAGTCTGTGTTAAAAACAGGGGTTTAGTTAGCACACATTTGCAAACGCATGCATAAGCTGCAAGGCCTCTTCACGGCACCCTGTGTATGCTTGCAGTCCTAAATGCTACTGAATTTATAAGCGTCTCCACAATGGAAGCACATGCATTAAATGGATAGATGAGGGGCAGGTGGGCCTGGAGGCAGCCGAATCCCCCTTAAAGGAACAGGAGTACACTGGACACCCAGCAAGAGCACAGCGGCAGCAAAGGTGTACAGTGTGTCCCTGGACCATATTTTACACCAGTAACAAACAAATGGCCCCTGCCCCCACCTATAGCTTGCCTTCACAGCAAGGAGCACATGGAAGGGCAAACACATGAAAGACAAAAACAGGACATTCCATAGCTCAACTCACCAACCAGTCTGCCAATTGTCCAAATTAATCTGTCCAACAGTCTGCGTTAAAAACAGGGGTTTAGTTAGCATGCATTTGCAAACGTATAGTGGACGTTAGTAGATCTGCAAGCCACAAGATAAGAGTATATACCATTCTGGGCATGTTTTTCACTAACTTAGGAGGCCTTTAAGCATTGGCAGAATGTTGCTTCATAAGACTATGTGTGGATTTTTGAAGTCCAAGAATGCATCTGTCTGGATCTCAGTCAGCAACTACAGGATCTGTTTTTTCAAAGTTGTTGTCTTTGGCTCCTGCTGACAGCTTTGGAGATGGTCCAACCTCACTGGTACCTGAACCGTATCCTCTTCTGCCACAGAAACCTAGAGAAAGAAAACACTTCATTTAGCTTTTAGGATAGAAATAGATGCATACGTTTTAGATAAATATGTGGATAAACATGTAGATAGATACTGTAGATCAGGGGTGTCAAACTCAATTTCATTGCAGGCCGCATCAGCATTATGGTCGCCCTCAAAGGGCCGGTTGTATCTGTAAGACTACGGTAGATGTCCAGAGCACCCCACTTCCCCTTAAATCAGAAGTCAAGAGTCCCCCCATCCTCCTTAAATCACAGTGCACCCCCTTACCTTGTGCTGCTGCCAGGAAGAAGCTGGGGGCAGAGCTGGGAACAGAAGGTGCAGGGTCTGGAGGAGGACCAGAGTAGGGCTGGAGTATGTTGAATGCTGAGATGAGGGGGAGGCAGAGACAAGGGGGTGTTATGGCTTAGGGCATGTTATATACAGAGAGTAACAGGATTTGTAGAAGGAATTCTGTCCACCTCTCTGCTGCCAACTGCTGGAATGGGGTGGGGGCAGAGATGAGCCTCTACAGGGCTGCAAGGAGAATCGCAGGATCTGGAGGTGGAGTTCTGTCCTCCTCTCTGCTGTTGACTGCAGAGACAAGGTGAGGGCAGAGACAAGGATATTGGAGGAGAGGTGCGGGGGCCACATGAAATGGCCTGGAGGGCCAGATTCGGCCTGCAGGCTTTGTGTTTGACACATTTACCGCAGTGCTTTACATAATATTTATACTTACACATACAGTTGTGCTCAAAAGTTTGCAAACCCTGGCAGAAATTGTGAAATTTTGGCATTAAAAAACTGTCTTTTTAAGGATAGCAATCACATGAAGCCATTTATTATCACATAGTTTTTTTGTATCCTTTTTAAATCATAATGATAACACAAATCACCCAAATGGCCCTGATAAAAAGTTTACATACCCTGGAATGTTTGGCCTTGGTACAGACACAGGAGGTGGCACACACAAGTTAAAATGTCAATTAAAAGTTAATTTCCCACATTTGTGGCTTTTTAAATCACAATTAATGTCTGTGTACAAATATTCAATGAGTTTGTTTGCTCTCACATGGATGCACTAAGCAGGCTAGACACTGAGCCATGAGGTTGTAGAAAAGAACAGTCAAAAGACCAGTGTAACAAGGTAATGAAACTTTACAAAGATGGAAAAGGATATAAAAGATATCCAAAACCCTGAATATGCCACTCAGTACTGTTCAATCACTTAAAAAGAAGTGGAAATTTTTGGGATCTCTTGATACCAAGCCAAGGTCAGGTAGATCAAGAAAGATTTCAGCCACCTGCCACCTTCTGTGTCTGCACCAAGGCCAAACATTCCAGGGTATGTAGACTTTTTATCAGGGCCATTTGGGTGATTTCTCTTATTATTATTGAAAAACTATCCAAAAAACTATGTGATAATAAATGGCTTCACGTGATTGCTATCCTTAATAAAAGACAGTTTTTGGTATGATCAGTCATATTTTCAATATTAATGCCAAAATTTCACAATTTCTGCTGGGGTATGTAAACTTTTGAGCACAACTGTACATACTGGGCTTGGTATAGACAAGCGATAATTAACCTTACAGCATATCTTTGGACTGTAGGGGGAAGAAACCTACAAACTTTGCGAAAACTCATGGAAACAATGGGAAAACATGCAAACTGTGCAGATGTGCCCAGGACAATTTTCAGCTTTCAGCGCTGTCGCACTTTGAATGGCATTTGTGCAGTTAGATGCCCAAACTACAGTTTTATCATTTTTTTCACACAACTAGAGGTTTCTTTTGGTGGTATTTAATCACCGCTGGGTTTTTTATTGTTTGCTAAAAAAGACTGAAAAAAAAACCTACTTTGTCTCTGTTATAAAAATGTTGCAAATAAATACTTGTTATTCATAAGCTTAGCTAAAATGTATTCTGCTACATTTCTTTGGTGAAAATAACCCAAGTCAGTGTATATTATTTAGTCTGTAGGAAAGTTATAAAGTCCACAAATTACAGTATATATCTACAAATCGATCAGTCCCGATGTACTGATGGCCTGATCTAATTTCTTGATACCCTAAAATGCCAGGACAGTACAAATACCCCCCAAATGACCCTTTTTGGGAAAGTAGACATTCAAAGGGATTTAGTAAGAGGCATTGCAGGATTTTTTTTGGTAATTTTTTTGAAAATTATGAAAACAAAAAAAGGTTCACATTTTTTTTTTACATACTGTCACCAGTGCAGTCAACGCTGTATCCTGGCCTAGGCCAACAAGGCCCAGGCCTAGGGCAGCAATTTGCAGGGGGGCAGCACGGAAAGAGTCCCCTCCGGCTTGCGCTACACTGTTAGTGTAGCACCAGTCTTATGGGGGGGACTGGGCTGAGAGGCAAATTAGTGTAGTGCCCTTATAAAGCGGCCGCACTGCTTCTGGTATAAGGGCGGCTGGCATTCCGCAACTGTGGGGGGGAGGGGGGCGCTGCTTCTAATTTTGACTGTCCTCTCATCCTGGACCAAAAATCTTCCTCACGGTGCTATATGTTTTCTGCTGCACCATTGGCATGGTTATATCTTCTTAGTCCTCTCCATAAAATTATCAGAAATTTGTGCTTAAAGTAGAACTACAGGCAACACTTTTTTTTTTTCATTTTGGATAGAGTAAGGGAGGGTTATAACCCCTGTCAGTTTATTTTTTACCATTCCTGTCCCATTGCAGAGATTTCCCTTCACTTCCTGCCCCATAGCCAAACAGTAAGTGAGAGGAAATCTATGCAAATTAAGGGAATCCATTGTCCCCCAGGCCCTCAGAACTAGTGTCCCCACTCGAAAATTTCAGGGCGGGTCTAAAACATCAAGAGGTGTGGCCTTGACAGGAAGGGGTGGATCATATTTAAATGAGGGGGTGCACGAGTTTAGTCAGGCCTAGGGCAGCACAAAACCTAAATACACTACTGAGTGCAGTACAGCGTCATCATATAACTGGTGTGGTGGTGATCAGGGACACAGAGTGGTGACAGTACAGAAAAAAAAAAAACTTTTATAATTTTTTAAAAACATTTTTTAATTTTTTATTACATTTTTTTCTAAGTTTTTTTTTTTTTTTTTAAACACACTGTGACCAGAGCAATATAACTTTTCCATAGTAACATTGTATTACTCTGTGGAAGTGATCAGGATTTATTTTTTTTGTTTTTTTTTGTCTTACACATTATGTTTCCTTATATCATTGATTGATTCATTCAGTTTGTTTTATTGTGATTATCTTTGATTGGTCAAAGCTAATCACTTGGTACAGATGGGCTGTGCTTAGCCCTGTCTGTACCATGTGATCAAATTGACCAATCACAGCTAGCGACACAATGGATGGCATGAAAGAAAGCCATTCATTGTGTACAACTGTCATGTGACCTGCTGTGATTGGTCATGGTGGTCGCATGGTACCGACTGTGTCCCGTGGAGCCTGCCAGCCTACCCCTCAGACAGCAGCCTGTCACATGAGTCAAGCAGCCTCCTCCCCACGAGGTCCGTCCCTGAAAGCCTCACCAATGGACAAAACCCCAGATGGAGCTAAACAAGGTCAGTGAGCGGGTGGTAGGAGAATTTTTCCGGGATTTCCACTTACCCTTGTCTACCTTCCACTCAGCCCAGAATACACTGACTATGCCTTCAAAGAGACATTGGAAAACTCTATTAGCTCACAGTAGTGAGAAATAAGTCCCTGTGTTTGTGCTAATGTATCCTGCATTTAGCTATTACATGGCTAGGGAGAAGGATAGGGACGGAGTACCCAGAAGCACTCAGTCCCTAAATAAGGATGGGCAGGCATGGTAGAGAGAGCATGAATCCCTGCAAAAGGATAAGAGTATCCCTTAAAGGGACCTCTGATATTCCCCTCTAATTATGCTCTGAATATCCATTATGTATCTAAATGCATTTCTCATTTGATTTATATGAATTTTCAGCAATAAACAGATATGCTGCATACAAATTTCTACATCTACACCATTTTCCACTAGATTCTCAACATACCCATGTCATTTTCAAAGGTTCCTGTTATGTTATATATATTTCATTAGATTGTTAACTAGATGTGACAAGTGTAATGCCCCGTACACACGGTTGGATTTTCCGACGGTAAATGTCTGATAGGACCTTGTTGTCGGAAATTCCGACCGTGTGTAGGCTCCATCACACATTTTCCATCGGATTTTCCGACACACAAAGTTTGAGAGCAGGAGATAACATTTTCTGACAACAAAATCCATTGTCGGAATTTCCAATCGTGTGTACACAAATCCGACGCACAAAGTGCCACGCATGCTCAGAATAAATAAAGAGATGAAAGCTATTGGCTACTGCCTCGTTTATAGTCCCGATGTACGTGTTTTACGTCACCGCGTTCAGAATGATCGGATTTTCCGACAACTTTGTATGACCGTGTGTATGCAAGACAAGTTTCAGCCAACATCCGTCAGAAAAAATCCTAGGATTTTGTTGTCCGATCAATGTCCGACCGTGTGTATGGGGCATAATAGTGCCAAGTAATACTGTAATGTGCGCTAACTAAAAATGTATGCAACAATGAACAATAAACTTCTCTTGTTTATTCCCTTATGGTCTGTTAAAGCAAAATTCTCGGCATAAAGTTTTTCGTTTATATACAGTTGTGTGAAAAAATATTTGCCCCCCTTTCTGATTTTTTTTTTGTATAATTGTCACACTTAAATGACTCAGATCATCAAACTAATTTTATTATTACACAAAGATAACCCGAGTAAATACAAAATGCAGTTTTTAAATGATGGCTTCATTTATTAAGGTTAAATGCTGTCCAAACCTGCCTGGCTTTATGTGAAAAAGTAATTGCCCCCTAAACCTAATAACTGGTTGTGTCACCCTTGGCGGCAACAACTGCAATCAAGTGTTTGCGATAACTGCCAATGAGTCTTTCACGTTGCTGTGGAGCAATTTTGGCCCACTCTTCTTTGCAGAATTGTTTTTTCCGGCCACATTGGAGGGTTTTCCAACATGAACGGCCTGTGTAAGGCCATGATACAACATCTCAATTGGATTTAAGTCTGGGCTTTGACTAGGCCACTCCAAAACCTAAATGTGTTCTTTTTGGTCAGCAGTGGCTGTGGCCTTGGAACTCTCCCATGGATGCTATTTTTGCCCAGTCTCTTTCTTATTGTTGAATCATGAACACTGATTTTACTTGTGGCAAGTGAGGCCTGCAGTTCTTTAGATGTTGTTCTGGGTTCTTTTATGACCTTCTGGATGAGTCGTCCTCATGCTCTTGGAGTAATTTTTGTAGGCTGGCCACTCCTGGGTAGGTTTGCCACTGTTCGCCACAATTTGTGGATAATGGCTCTCCCTGTGGTTCACTGGAGTTCCAAAGCCTTAGAAATGGCTTTGAAACTCTTCCTAGACTGATACATGTACATTACTTTGTTTCTAATCTGTTCTTGAATTTTTTTAGATTGTGTCATGATGTGTGGCTTTTTGTGATCTGTTAGCATGCTTCACTTTGTCAGACAGCTTCTATTTATGTGATTTCTTGATTCAACAGGTCTGGCAGTAATCAGGCCTGGGTGTGGCAAGTGAAATTTAACTTAGCTTTCCAAAAAATTGTGGTTAATCACAGTTCATTCAAGGTTCAGCATTGGAGGAGGCAATTATTTTTTCACACAGGGCCAGGCAGGTTTAAACAGCTTTTTTTCCTTAATAAATGAAATAATAATTTAACCACTTAAGGACCGAGCCTCTTTCTGAGATTTGTTGTTTACAAGTTAAAAACATTTTTTTTGCTAGAAAATAACTTAGAACCCCCAAACAGTATACATGTTTTTTTTCTAACACTGTAGAGAATAAAATGGCGGTCGTTGCAATAATTTCTATCACACCGTATTTGCGCAGCGGTCTCACAAGAGCACTTTTTTTGGAGAAAATACACTTTTTTGAATTAAAAAATAAGACATCAGTAAAGTTAGCCCAATTTTTTTTATATTGTGAAAGATAATCTCCATAGGCGACATTTAAAAAATTCTACAGGTTGCATGTTTTGAGTTACAGAGGAGGTCTGGGCTACAATTATTACTCTTGCTCTACCGATTGTGGCAATACCTCACATGTGTGATTTGAACACCATTTTCATATTCGGGCGCTACTCATGTATGCGTTCGCTTCTGCACGCAAGCTCGGCGGGACAGGGCGCGTTTAAAAAATTTTTTTTTCTTCTTTATTTTACCTTCTATTTTTTATTTTTACACTGTTCTTTTAAAAAAAATTGTGTCACTTTTATTCCTATTACTAAGAATGTAGACATCCCTTGTAATCGAAAAAAAGCATGACAGGACCTCTTAAATATGAGATCTGGGGGTCAAAAAGACCTCAGATCTCAAATTCACATTAAAATGCAATAATAAAAAAAAAATTGTCATTTGTAAAAAAAAAAAAAAAACGGGTGGGGGTCATCTTCACCTCACTTGTCTCCATACCCAGCCAGCAGAAGGACCTGATCGCCTCCGCCGCTGCCAATGGCTCTGGTAAGCGGCGGAGGGCACCGGAGCGCGGCCCCTTTCCCTGGCGCCGATAAAAGTGATCTTGTGGCAAATCCGCCGCAGAGACCACTATTATCGGAAATCGGACCGCCGGCCGAAGAAGAGGATACCAGGGTTATGGCAGCTAGCTGCTGCCATAGCAACGATATTCCTCTTCAAAGTTAGGACGTATATCGGCATGCGGCGGTCCGGAAGTGGTTAAAAACTGTATCTTGGATTTACTCTGGTTATATTTGTGTAATATTAAAATGTGTTTGATGATCTGAACCATTTAAGTGTGGGAAATATGCATAAAAATTAACATTTAGGAAGGGGGCAAATACAATTGTATACAGGTATATTCCCCAATAGCCACAAAACACACCAAGATTCAAGCAAGAATACACATGACTCTTGTTAAATAAACTTTGCTCGGACTTCAGCTTTTTTTTTTTCTTATATTTCTTTATTGAAAATTTTCATCATTACAGACCAAATTTCATTCATATTGGAGAATATAGCCAATATATCAGTATTAAAATAATACAAAAATTCCATCATATCCAAGGCATCACATAAGGTCAAGCCAAAGCATATTGTGAAGTATTTTCTTCTTTTTTTTTCCTTTCACATATCATCTATACAACATAACAAGCATTATACACATCTACAGATAACAGCAACAACAGACAAACAAACATACCGACAACAACAAAAAAAAAACAACAAAAAGAAATTTTTTTAGTCAACCCACTAATCCAGTGATGTAATAAACTATACACAGTATCTGTGTCTTTGAAGAAAGTTACTACTACAAGTGGATTAATTCATGCCTTTCTTATCTACCCACTGGTATAGCCTCAGGCTTTAGCTTTAATATCAAGCTGTGGAGCTACTGGCACTGAACAATAATGTTATTCTCTGGCTATAAATTTTGGCATGTGGGATATTTGAACTACAAGAATGGCTGAACAGAACTTTTATTTAATCATATTTTATTTTGCACAATATTATGTTGAGTTAATTTATTGAACTAACTTGCATTTTTAATTATGTTCATGGTTTAAGAAATTACATCTTGTGAATGTAAAGTTTGGGGGGGGGGGAGTAATATGGATAGATTGTGATGAGATGCAATGCAAATGCTTTAGTTTCACTTTTTTTGCAGTTTACTGTCATTGTCCCAGCACTTCCTAAGCAGCTGAGTGCACTGAATTTCTATATATGGATATTGCTAGGTTTGCAAATGCTGTTCTATTTGGATACAATCCAGTACAGCCTCAGGAACCTGTCCAGTATATCCCTTAGCCTGTCATGGATATGCACATTCTGCGCTTCAATCATCAACACATGTAGAACAACCTGGTGTTGCTACAATAGACAGGTAAGGTATAGCCAGGTTGCCAGCCAATAGAGTACTTCTTGTTTTCCTGGATTTGCCAGTCTGTGCACCACAGCACTGACAAAAAAAAAGCTGGTAATTAGTGTGTAGTGCCATGAAATTCAAATATATTTTTACTGCATTGGCGATTCTCTAAATTAGTGGAAATGGGCCAATACTTTATTTTTTCCTATAGGTACAGTGAGGGCTGAAACGGATTAGGTAGAAAAAGGGCTTAGGTAAGGTTGCGGCTTTAAATTCCCCCCACCCCCCATTTACCCCATCGCTTCAATTTATCGCAATATGCACAGAGAAGTCATTCATTTGGAAATGGATAGGTCCAAATAAAAGACATGTTTACTACCTGCAGCTATCCTTCCTGAATATTTGATAAATTGCAATCCACAGTAAATAACAAAAATTATAACATTATTTCAGAGTGTTACACACCTGTTTTGTCCACACAGCAAGGCACAGGCAGAATAAAAAAAAATCCTATTTATATTCTGGCAAGGAACATTGTCAACGGGGTTATTTCAAGTAGTACAATAGCAAGACAGCCTAGATGGCTCTGAATGATTGGGTCATTTGTGTGTGTTGGTGAAAGATGTGGTTGTTGTAGATTTATATACAATATCCAGTTTAAATTCATTGTATACTAGAAAATCAGTTTGAGTTAAAGGAATAAAACTGTGGACTATCTGATAACATTCACAGTATCAGATATGCTATGAACAGTTATTATACATGTTATAGAAAATTATTTTGCTGCACTTATTTGACTTCTAACGCCCTCAATAGAGGCACATCAAAGGTTTATTTTTATGGTATAGAAAGTAACTCCCCTGGCTTCAGAGGTGCTAACTTGACATCTATGGATTTTTAAATTAGGCACCCATCCACCAGCAGGTCTTAATTAGGTGGGATATTGACTTATCTGTTCATTAATTTAAGTGATTATTTTCCCTTTTTCCCTTACCCCCTTCTATTTTAATTTTGGCTTTGAGACTTTTCATTTGTCAAGCTGAATGGAAGGTGTTTGTTGGTCATGAATCTATTCCACTGGTTACATCATGAAAGTAAAAACATGTTTTAAAGTGATTGTAAAGCTTTGTTTTTTTTTTAAATGACAAACATGTTATACTTACCTCCTCCAGTTCATTTTGCACAGAGTGGCCATGATCTTCTACTTCTAGGGTCCCCTGGCGGTGCTGGTAGCTCCTCCCTGCATCGTATAACCCCCTAGAAGAAGCGCTCTCCGGGAGGTTACCTTGCGGGCGTGCGAGTCCAGCATTTGCGTCCATAGAATGCCGGACTCTGCCCCTCCCCCGGCGCCTGCGTCATTGGATTTGATTGACAGCAGTGGGGGCCAATGGCTGCACAGCTTTCAATTTATCTAAGGGGCAGAGGGGAAGAGTGCGTCTCCTGCGTGGGAATTACGGGGCTCAGTTGAGTAAAACGGGGGGGGGGAGCTGTGGGGCTGGTCAGTGACAGAAGTTTTTTCACCTTAATGCATAGGATGCAATAAGGTGAAAAAACACGAGGGTTTACAACCCCTTTAATGTACTTTTAATGGTGATGATTTGCTTTTTTTTTTTGTTACTGTGCATTACACTCTGTATAGATACAATGTAACATAATAATTGCATTGCAATATACCAATTTATATTATTACTCCGGACTTACTAGAAAATGATTGTAGACTCTGTCTTGCAGTGGGTTTTATTTGTTTTTGGTACTTGAAATAAATTACATTGTGTATAGGTATTTTACCATAAAATTAAATCATGAACATAAATTGTAACATGAAATGTATAATTGTCTGCAATTTTTAATTAAAGGATCAAATATAGATTGACCTTTTATGCAGTTGCTGGGGGCATTAGTTTATCTATACCTAATGGCTAACTCTTGTAAAAGCTTTTATACGGGGGTACTAGTATGCTATAGGTAAGCCATTTTTTGCAGTATTAGGTTTTAATAAGCCTGTATAAATTATCATGGATGCAAATGATATCAAATTTTCTCTAATAACCAGACCAACCAATCTGCGAGGAAGAGATTTTCTTTTTTTTTTCTGATTTCACTTTTTTTTTCAAATATAATTTTTATTGAAACCCACAACGGGCAAAAACAGGTCATTACATCCACTTTACAACATCAGACAGTTACAACATCAGACAAAGAACTGACATGTATATCAGAAATCAGTTTGAATAGTATATAGATTATAAACAAACATCCAGTGAAAATGTTAATAAAGATTTAAAGAAAAAAAAACATTTTTTTCTACTGTCAACTGTGTCAATAATGACAAAAAATGGACTATGGGGCAAGACCAGATGTTACCCAAAACCATTTTCCCATTTTCAATAATCAAAAGAAGTTGAAGAAAGAGACGGAGAAGAAAAGAGGGGGGGGAGAAAGAGAGGGGAGAAATAAGGGAACGGGGGTGGGGGGAAGGGGGTTGAGATGGCATTGGTTCAGGATAACCGAGGTGGTCGAACAGCGGAACTTATGCGTGATATTATATTCCAAGAAGGGCCGTACCCTCTGCAGAAAGGACAAACTGTTTGCAAAGTCCCCAAGTTTTAGAATATTTTTCCTGACGGTGTTGTGCAGTAAGTACTAGATCCTCCATTCTATTAATATCTTCCACCTTATGAAACCAGTCAGCAATAGTCGGCGGTAGTTGTTTCTTCCAATGGAGCGGGATGCAAGACTTTGCAGCATTCAGGAGGTGTCTTACAATGTTTTTTTATTTGGCTGAGATGTTGGAGACATGTAGCAAGAAAAAGGCTGGATCACCAGGAATCTTGTATTCCGTGAATTTTTGGGTGATGTCCCTGACTTTCGCCCAAAAGTGGGCTAATTTAGGACATGACCAAAATATGTGGAGCAGCATTCCTCTGTCCCCCTGGCATCTCCAGCAACGGTCAGTAGTGGCGGGGTAAAACTTGTGTAAGAGGTGGGGAGTGAGGTACTACCTTGTTAAAAATGTATAATTGGTCTCTTGGATTTTTGTACAGACCGAAGATTTCAATGAAAATCTAAGGATATGTTGTAACTGGGCAGGTGTAAATGTACGCTGCAGTTCTTTTTCCCATTTGTCCAAGAATGGCAAGTGTGGTTATTCGGCCGGACAGTTCAATAGAAAGTATGTTGTGGATAGAACTTGTATGAGGGTGCCCTCTTCGGAGCAATATTCTTCAAAGGTCATCAGAGGACGGCCAAATCCCTGTGGATTGGGTAAAGTATTGAGGAAGTGTCGTAATTGGAGTGCCATCCAAAAGGAAAGTTTCAAGGGGCCTCTGTCATTCATCAACACTTCTATGGAAGACCACAGTCCTCCCACCAAAAAATGGGATGCCTGAACCCTGCCTAGTTTTTGTAGGGTCCGGAACGTATGGGGGCCCAGACCAGGAAAGAATCGTGGGTTTCCCATAATAGGGAATAATGGATAATCTGAGGAGGAAAGAGAATTCTGCATGCTAACTTGTGAGCCTATGCGGAGTGTCGTACCCAATAAAGAGTGTGATTTCAGCGATGGCGGTAGGTGGTCATAACACAATAAAGTTCCCAATAATGGAATGTCAGTTTGGGCCTGCTCAATTTGTACCCATAACTTAGAGCAGCGGTGACGACACCAATCAATAATTCTACCAAGGTGTGTATTGCCTGGTAGTATTTCTGAATATCAGGTAGGGCTAGTCCACTGTACTGTTTAGTGATAATAAATGGTGAGGAAGGCGTGGTTTTTTATGTGCCCATACAAACTTAAAAAAAAAGAGAATGGACTGTCTAAAGTAGGTGAGGGGTATCTTAATTGGTAAGGCTAGAAATAAATAGAGACATTTTGGCAGGATACACATCTTTATTAGGTTACATCTGCCAAACCAAGAATGTAGGCCCTTTTGCCAAGTTTCTAACAGAATATGGGTTCTAGCCAGCAGAGGTGGGAAATTAACTTCAAAAGTGCAAGACAGATTTGCAGGAATATAGGTACCTAAATACTTTAAAGCTGAGTCCGTCCATTGAAAGTTGAAACTGGACTGCAATGCTGATAAGAGGGCAGGAGGTATCCCGATCCCCATTGCTTCTGATTTATTAAAATTGAAGTCCATAAAGTTCAAATTACAGGAGGAGATTTGGGAGAGATATGGTAGGGTTCGTCAGGGAGAAGAATAAATCGTTCGCATATGCCTTTATTTTGTATTGGGTATCTTCAATAGATAAGCCTTGAATATCCAGGTTCAATCGGATTCTGCAAAGAAATAGTTTGTGCAACAGGGCGAAAAGCAGGGGGGACAAAGGACACCCCTGCCTCATTCCATTCGTAATATGGAAAGGGTCAGAGCGAACTTCATTGGCTTTAACCTGGGCTGTAGTAAATTTTGTCAATCCAGTTAATGATAGTTTCCCCCAGGCCAAGATGGCAAATGACCGAAAACATATATTGCCAATTTACACGGTCAAACGCCTTCTCCGCGTCTGTGCTAAGAAAGACACAGAGCGTATGAGTCGAGTTGTGGACATGGAGCAGATTGAGAACTTTAGTCGTCTTATATCTTGCCTCCCTGGCTGATTTCACTTTTACCAAATTAAAGGCTTGTTTGAAATGCACAAGGGTTTGTGGTCTAGAGCAGCCTTTTTCAACCAGGGTGCCCAGGTACCCTGGGGTGCCCTCAGGTTTATTTGGGGGGTGCCTTGGCAAAATGCCTACAACCTGCCAAAAAATTGTATACAAGCCAGTGGGTGGATGAAGCCTGCCTTTCAGTTGCACAAAGCCACATGTTTTCATGTGCTCCATTACAACCTTCCAGCCGCCAGCATCCTAACAGCCAATGTTGTTATTGATTGATAAGTAGGATATCTATTGCCTGCACAGCATCCTTGTTTGCCCCTACCCTGCCCCTCTCCATCAGCACTGGGGTCACATTAGCTGAATGAGGGAGAAAGACTGAGGGAGAAGGAATACTAGTCAGGACCAGTGTGAAAATGTGGTTTTGCTTTGTAGGAATAAATCACATCTAATGTTGAGTGTGCTCTGTGTGTGGTAAACTATTAGTTTAGTTTTGTACATTTTAGAATGGGGTGGCTCGAGATCGTGCAGAATTTTAAAGGGTGCCTTGACTGAAAAAAGGTTGAGAAACACTGGTCTAGAGAACAGTGAGATAAATCTTCTGATGCTTTGTATTATCAAAAAGGAACAAAGGAATTTCTCAATTAAATAAAATTGTAATGTGGCTGCTAACAAACCATAGTAGTCATACTTTGTCAAGGCATTCTATATACAATAGTTATTACTGGTGCAATGTGTTTGCATATTTTAAAAGGTGCAGACTGTAGGACTAGAAGTCAGTGCATTGTGCATACCAACAAAAAGGCGACAGCAGTGTTATGACTCTCGGTAACAATCTAGACAAATTACTGGAGGCAGAATATGGACTCTAAAATACAGTTAAAGATACTGAAAATTACTCTATTAAACTAATAGTAGATGTTAGGCAACACAGTAATTACATTGCATGGGAGGCATTTTAGATGCAGAAAGAGTCTGGAAAAAATTAAAAGTTTTAATTGACATATAGGTACATATTTACATAGTTAGTAAGACTGAATAAAGACCCAGGTACATGTGTGTGTGTGTGTGCACACACTGAGAAACTCATCCGACTGTTCTTTAAGTTAAGTTATCAACACTCTCCACTGATACCACTAACTGGGAGTTCCACATCTTTACTGGTCTAATAGTGAAGAACCCCTTACACAGTTTAAGGTTAAACTGCTTCTCATCCAGCTTCATTGTGTGGCCATGTGTCTTCTTCAGAGAACTTAGATTAAACAGTTACTTTTCCATATTACAGTCATCAGTAATAGATTTGTATAATGTGATCAAATCACCTCACCTTCTCCAGTTTAATGTTTGTAGATGTTGCTCACAACTTAGGTCCTACAACCCCTTTATTTATTTTGTTGCCCTTCTCTGAACTTGCTCCAGCTCAAGAACATCTTCCTGAGGATTGGTGACCAGAAGTGAACTGCATACTCAAGATGTGGTTGATCCAGAGTTTTCTAAAATGGTAGAATTATAGTTTTATCTCTTGAATAAATATCCTTTTTAATGTATGATAGTAGACTTCTAGCCTTGCTATATGCAACTTCCATGCTATTGCTGAGTCTGTGGTCTACAAGGAACCCAAAATTCTTCCCCATTCTCGATTCCTCCAGAGGTTACCCTCCGAAGTGAGTATCTTGCATACATTGCATACATATTGTTAGTAGTCATACACCCAATAATAATGTTTGCCCTTATTACTGTATTTAGTTCTTTAATCTATACTCACAAATATATATACTTTGCTTTCTCCTTTACATCGATTAATCTTCCTTGAGCTTTAACCACTTGCCGACCATCCGCCTCAGTTGTACAGTGTCAGAATGGCACGGCTGGGTGAAACTACGTTATGTAACGTCGCTTCGCCCTGTCGCGTGCACACCCCCTGCTCGCCCATGGAGCCGATGCAAGTGCCCGGCAGTCGCGATCACCACCGGGCTCCCGTAATCGATCAGGGCACATGGAGAACCGGGATCTGTGTGTGTAAACAGACAGTTTCCAGTTCTTTGAGGAGAGAAGTGACAGATTATCTGTTCATACAGAGTATGAACAGGGATCTATCTCTTTCCCTATACAGTCCCCTCCCCCCTTCAGTTAGAACACACAATAGGGAACACATTAACCCCTTGATTGCCACCTAGTGGTTAACCCCATTCACTGCCAGTGACATTTTTACAGTAATCAATGCATTTTTATAGCACTGATCGCTGTAAAAATGCCAGTGGTCCCAAAAATGTGTCAAAATTATCTGATGTGTCCTCCATAATGACGCAGTCCCGATAAAAAACGCAGATCGCCATCATTGCTAATAAAAAAAATTAATAATAAAAATGCCATAAAACTATGCCCTATTTTGTAGACGCTATAACTTTTGCGCAAACCAATCAATATACGCTTATTGTGATTTTTTTTTTACCAAAAATATGTAGAAGAATACATATCGGCCTAAACTGAGAAAAAATTGTTTTTTTATATATTTTTGGGGGATATTTATTATAGCAAAAAGTAAAAAATAATGCGTTTTTTCTCAAAATTGTCACTCTTTTTGTTTATTGCACAAAAAATAAAAACCGCAGAGGTGATCAAATACCCCCAAAAGAAAGATCTATTTGTTGGAAAAAAATTACATCAATTTTGTTTGGGTGCAATGTCGCACTACTGCGCAATTGTCAGTTAAAGCGACGCATTGCTGATTCGCAAAAAGTGCTCTGGTCGGGAAGGGGGTAAAATCTTCCGGGGCTGAAGTGGTTAATATAGAGAATGTGTTAAAAAAAAAAACACATTGCTTTAGCTACTGTGTATCCAATATGCATTTAAAAAATGGAAATACTATGGTGTTGATGGTGAGACGCAGGAAGGCTTAGTTAGGTAAATGCATATACAACACACATCCTATTAGAATTCTGAATTAGAAATGCGTCTTTCAGGATGGAACTCTGTGTTATAGAATGGTTTTATTGCATTTCTCAGTTGGAGTGATGATTTCACTGAATGCATTGTGATCAGGAGTATAAAGCTAGTCTACCTTGGCAGAATTTTTCCTGTCATCTTACAGGATATACACCTTTCTCCCCATGTTTATGTCTGACTAAACAATGGGTGGGTGGTAAACTATCTACCTGTAACCATACCTCAAATAAAGAGTTATTGTACATTGCTGTAATATAAGAAAACAACATTATGTTGTATCCTATGGTGAAATAAATAGGAAGTTAATGGGAAACTATCTTACAAATAAGGAAACTGTATACTAGTTATATTCTCATAGCACCATTATTTCTTTCTCAACTTCACTTTTCTGGTTTGGTTTCATGACAATTGTCAAACATGGGCCCATTTTAAATAGGATAAAGGGATTGTAAAGGCAGAGGTTTTTTTTTATCTTAATGCATTCTATGCATTAAGATAAAAAGCTTTCTGTGTGTAGCAGCCCCCCTTGACCCCCCTAGTACTTACCTGAGCCTCATCTTTGTTCAGCGTTGTCCATGAATGTCTCCCTCTTGACTGGCTGAGATACAACAGCTGGGCCTTTGACTCCTGCTGCTGTCAATCAAAGTCAGCCAATCAAGGGAGAGGGGGAGGGGCCAAACCGCAGCTGAGTGTCTGAATGGGCCCAGGGAAACTGCTTGCTGTGGTGGCACTCAACGGGAGGGAGGGGCCAAAAGCACAGAAGAGGGACCCGACAAGAGAAAGATTTGGGTTGCTCTGTGCAAATCCACTGCACAGAGCAGGTAAATATAACATGTTTGTTATACAATCTCTAAGTTAAGCAAAATTGTTTTGGGCCTCAAAGTGATGTGATGACATATTAGTATGCATTACCATCCAACAAGACAATATTTTAGCAAGACATATAAAGGTTGATTCACTAAAGGCAAATAGACTGTGCATTTAGCAAAGGGCATTTGCTCCAGAGCTTAGTAAATAAGTGGGAGCTCTGCTGATTTCCATCATCCAACCATGTAAAATGCATTTTTTTTATTATCCTTGCATGTGATTGGGTATTATGTGCACAGTGAAGCTTCACCTAAAAAAAAAAAAAGCCCTGGAACCAGTGCTCTTGCAGAGTGTAAATGCACTTGCAAAGTGCACAGTCCATTTGTATTTAATAAATCAACCCCATATTAATTGGTTGAATGTGTCATCACAGTGGAAGGATATAATCAAGATGGTGAGAAAGAGTCATTCATGGAGCACAGTAGAAGTAAAAGGGTACAGTAGTGATCTGGATACAGTGTAGTGCACAAACAATAGCACTGTGGAAAAGTGCAGACATGACAGATGGAGAGTGCAGACATGTTGGAGCAAAAAATGCTGACAATGGAGAATAAAAGATAGTCGTTTGTAGTAGATACTATTGTCCAGTGAAATGGAGCATGTGGGCGGAGCGCTCTGTGATCAGCGAGTCCATAAGGCTCGGGTGATCACAGATCGGAGTAAGGGGCCAATCCCAGCCCTTTACCACGTGATTAGCTGTCAGAGAGCTGATCATATGATGTAAACAGAAGCCAATAATCTGCTTTTTTTTTTTTTTTTCTCATGCTGGTAGCATGAGGAGAAAAAAAATAAGCCGATTACGGGCTTGTGTAAACGGGATATTGGTCCAATACACAGAGAGCCACTGTTGCTAAGCAGTGCCCACCAGTGCCACCTACCAGTGCATATCCGTAATGCTAAGCAGTTCCCACCAGTGCCACCTTCTAGTGCCCACCAGTGCCATCTATCAGTGCCCACCAGTGCTGCCAATCAGTGCCCATTAGTGCCTCATCATCAGTTTCACCTATCAATGCTGCCAATTAGTGTCACCTACCAGTGCCTATCAGTGCCCATCTGTGCCACCTATCAGTGCCACCTCTCAGTGTCCATCAGTGCCACCTATCAGTGCCCATCAGTACAGCCTCATCAGCGCATATCAATGAAGGAGAAAAATTACCTGTTTGCTAAATTTTATAACAAATTATGAAAAGTTTTTTTTTCAAAATTTTCGGTCTTTTTTTATTTGTTTAGCGAAAAACCCCAGTAGTAATTAAATACCACCAAAAGAAAGATCTATTTGTGTGAAAAAAATTATAAAAACTTCATATGGGTACAGTGTAGCATGACCGCGTAAGTGTCATTCAAAGAGTGACAGCGCTGAAAATTGTTCTGGGCAGGAAGGGGGTTCAAGTGCCCGGTAAGCAAGTGGTTAAGTGTATTCTCTATTGTGTCAGTTGCACTACTTAGTTAATGTTGCTCAACAGAAGTGGTGCCGCCTGAGAGGTAAGGGTTAACACTGCTGTTCAGGTTTTCCTGGGCTTTTCTGTTGGACAAAACCTAGGTCTGAGTCTTTGCTGTCTGCATGGGAAGGGAAGGAGAGTGCCTCCTGAGGATGTAATCGCTACTTTGCTATTTTATCACTCCTTGTGGGAGCCCAGTTTGAGGTTCCAAGAGATATGTACTTTGCTGCTAAATGGACTAAAAGACTTTCTCACCTAATTCAGGTATGACTACCTCATGGGACACAAGGAAGCATTAGGGACACACTAAAAGGGCACTTTCAGGATTTTGTACAGGAATGTGTATTGAAGATGTTTCTGAGAACTGTTCATTTGCCACATTTAACTACTTGAGTAAAAGAACTTTGTTGTTACTTAAACTGCCTGGTCTGAAGTCACTAAAGGGGTGGAGAGAGAAGCTACATCCATGTCTAATAAGCATAAAGCTATCCTGGGGAAGCTGCAGAACCGTTGCTAATGACAACTGGAACAGAGCCAGATGCATAAGCAACCGGTCAGACAGGAAGCTGGTGACATGGCCCAGGTGCTGGGTGCCCTGGTAGTGGAGGAGATTATGAGCTTGGCTCCTGCCCTAGTGATTGGCATCCCTCATACTGGGTTTGATGTCTCTGCACGGGGCACCCTAAGGACCTGGCCTGTATGTGACGGCGGGATTAACAAACACTCAAGAAAGAACGGCTTCCTGGTGTCCAAGAATATTGTAGGCCAAAGTCATGAGGGGTTAGATGACTGGAAACTGTGCCGGTGGGGTTGGGTGCAGGCTCTGTGGCACCAACCCAGAAATGCTTCATCTATCAAGGGACAATCTGTGTGGAGGTTTGGAGCATAGAAATGGCACAATGATACAGGAACAAATGGGAAATGGAGCGCTGACAGGTGCTACTATTGAAATGAAAAATGGGACAGTGGTGTGGATAAGGAAGTGTGGTGTTTGCAAGAGGCTGTTGAGGTGGTCGTTAGACCTACAGTACTGGGTTCAGATGGATGGGGTAGGCGGCAGCCGGCTTCTCAGAGCAGAAGGGACTCTGTGGGGAAGACAAGCAGAAAAAAAGAGCAGCGCCGCTCTAAGGGTAGTAGTGTGTATAAAAGACTTTAATAATGTTTAAAATATGCACTCACATTTAGGCTGATAAAAACAGGCATGTAGTGTTACTCTTTAACATCATGATATCACAATTGGTGGACCGCTGTGCTGTGGAGGAGTCATTCCCCGGCCGCTTCCGGTGGCGTCCAAAACTCCGAGGTATGTAATTCCGTCAGACAGTGCGTCAGCTGGTCCGTGGGTGGAGATTACAGATGCTGGAGAGCCGGGGAGGCTAGAAATGGCACAATGCTGTGCTAAAATCTAAAGAGCTAAACAAATATGTGAATTAGAGTTACTTCTAAGACAGGGGGCTGAAAAGGCTTTCTGAAATGTTCAGCTGCAAAATTCCTGACAGAAGAGCAGTCTTAATAAGCCATAAAACAGATCGAGGATCATTCAATTTATATACTTAAACAGCTCCAAAAACCAAATGGCATCTGTAAAAATTTGAATCCTTCAATACTCTTCAATTTTGCAGCCTTAACTTGTAGGAATAACTTGATTTTGTTATATTTACGTGTAATGTCTCCAGAGCAGAAGTATCAGCCTGATTATTAATGTCTTTGGTCCCATGGAGACCTGTCTTCTGCTTGAGCTCAGTGGCAGTAATTGAAACCGTAAAAACTGTGAAATAGGAAAGGTGATGTTGGAATTGCATGAAAAAAATGAAGGTGTAGCTTACAGTTTTACCCTCTTGTAGCAGCCCACACAAAGGAGTTGATTTACTAAATGCAATTAGGCTGTCCACTTTAGAAGGGAATTTACAATTAAGTCAGTGAATGTGGTCAAAATTCACTTTGCAAAATATGCCTAATCACATGCTGTGTCTGCTTAAATATGCGGCCGCTTGGCGCCAAGGCACACCTGCTGAGAGCCCGCATATTTGCATACTGTCAGCGCCTAGGGGTTAATACTATACAGCTTATACTTTTAATACTATACTGCTTATTTTTACTATTGCTTCACCTACCCACCAAGCTTGTAAGTTTAAGGGATCATGTGACTTACTTCCTCCTACTTGACAACACTGATGCTTGCCAGTTAGCCACTCAGGCACCAAGCTCTGTCACATGGAATAACGGAAATAGCTGGTCAGGGAGTTGCCAGTCAGTTATGAGTTGAGAGTTTGCACAGGGCTTCTTTGACACTTCTGCGGGTGATTTTAGTAATGGGGGGGGGAAAGGGGCAGTAAGTGTAGCGCTACCCCCATAGGAGCCACTAGAAAGATGCCCAGGGTCATTTGTTTCCAACAGTTGCCTTGCAGCCAGGCATATGGTCACAGTCACTCTCCAGCTCAATGAACAGTCCACGGGTTTTCTTTTTTGTGTTTTTCTTTTTTGGGTAACTTGGATGGGGTTAGGGAATTGAGTGGGATACTTCAAAACTATGTGCAAACTATGTACAAATAGGAGGACACTTATCTTCTATAGAACTGTGAGCCTGTAGCAAACTTGAGGAAATGAATCTTCCTCAGGTGGACAGTCCAAGCAAAGTCCTTTCACAAGGAATTAAATAGACTAAGCTCTTCAGGACACTGAACACTATGTCCCCTTTACAACACACATGCAGCTGACTCTGACTCACAAGGGAATGGCCTTTGCCTAAAGTCTCTATGATCTCTCTCTCCAGTCTGTGCTGACAAATAACTTTAGAAAATTGGTTGCCTCCTTCCAATATCCATGCAACACTTTCTTCCTGTGATACCAGACTAGATCCTCAGACACCAGTCCTTTAGTCAGCTTTCTGCAACTTCCAGTGAAGCAGGCCTTCGGGTCGCCCACTTAAAACCTCGACACCCCATGGGCACATTGTAGGATGGCCTAAGGTGGCAAACAGCCCCCCTTAGGCTGTGATTTCCTCCTAGGGAAAAAAATCCTGGATGCTCTGGGTCTCAGAGTATTTATACAGGCTACCATGTTCCAGGCTTTAGCGGCTGTGGATAACCCGCCCCGCCCCGCCCTCTGTTGTATATGCAGAGCTGGGAGAGCAGGAAGGGTTTTGTGTGCTGACTCCCTATGCTAGAGACCAGCGCTGTCTTAACACCGAACAATGAAAAGCCCTGCCGGCTGTTGCCCACAGTGCAATCTTCCTTCCTGTGCCGGGTGCTGGTACATGGAGAGCGTTCCAGCGTCTAGCACCTGCTGACACTCTGCGTGATGTGCTCGGGTGATTAGGGTGTGCATGCCTGGGATCAGCAAGGTGTTCACCATAGGCTCATGCACACACCTATGGCGAACACCTTGCTGATCCCTGATTCCAGGGGAGGGGCGCTTGCCCCCCCTTGCCCCTACCTGCGGACGCCCAGAGATAGGATGGGGCTGCCATATACGTTAGATAGATGAATGACATTAGAGATGTGTATTTTAATATTATTTGCACTGTACTGTTATTCAATGGTGCTCGCTGGTGGCCAAGAGGCTTCCTTTCCTTTTGGAGACTGATCAGTGTGTGGGAGCAAACTGTGCTTATTGATCACAGGCCAGTGACACATGGTGCTAGCTGCAGCCTGTGTTTACATTCTGTGATGCTGTGATTGGTCACAGTGATTATGTGGTATAGAACCACTCCAAATGGCTTTGTGTCTTTTTCCTATGATCTACTGTGTCCACTCATAATGCGTTTACAAGAGCTCAGTTCCCATATGACATACCATTACATCCTCCTGTAACAACAGGGAAGCAGACTGGCCATATACAGTGCTGTGAAAAAGTAATTGCCCCCTAAACCTAATAACTGGTTGTGCCACCTTTGGCAGCAACAACTGTAATCTTGACTAACTGAATTTTAATGTAAAAGGAAGAAAGTGATGTTTAGTAAAGACTGACTCCAAAGTGTTTTTACATATAGGGTAAAAAAGGATAGTTAGGCAAATTATTTAAAAAAAAGCTATAAAATGTAAACTGAGAAAATAGAAATTATTGAATTTCTAGAACTAAGCAAGTGTACTGACAAGGTTTTTCATTTGATGTCAGGGTATTCAGAGATGTGATAATAAAATATGATAATATTGTTGTCTATGGCAATTCTATCAATATTCTTACATCTGTATACTATGAAAATCAGCTGGATGTTGTGCATCAATAATAAAATATCAATAAAACATAATACACACATAGGATAAATGTAATGTATTATTTCTGTTCCTCTACTAGGACTACACAAAGTAGTATATTGGAAAAAAATGAAATAATAATGAAAACTGTGCATTTAATGTTTTTCTAAAGTGTAAATTTCGATATCCAGCAACAACTGGAGAACTTAACTTGCAAATCTTGTATTTTCCCCTGTAAACAAAGTTTATTATGGCCATTAATTTAACAGGATCATCGACTAAGAAACCTACATTATATTACCAAAAGTATTGGGACACCTGCCTTTACACACACATGAACTTTAACCAGTTATGGACCAGCTGCACAAAATCACGTAGGTATACGTCCCGCGCACGTGCTCCCCCCCCCCCCCGTCGGCTGCGACGATCGGATTTGATCTCTCCTCGTGTCGGTCTTTTCCGTTCCAGACCGAGAGGAGAGAGCATCTAAAAGTGAGTTGCACAACACTACGCTGACACCAGGTCACATAGGCACACAATTCACCCCCCGATCACCCCCCCAGTTAACCCCTTCACCACTGTCACTGTGTCACCCAGTACAGCAGATTTTTTTTCTTTGATCACTGTACTGGTGTCATTAGTGACAAAAATCAGTGTTAGGATAAGTAGTCTTAGGCCCAGATAGGTCTAGGGACCCCCCTAACCCCCCCAATAAAGGTTTAACCCCTTGATTACCCCCTGTCACCTGTGATCACAGTATAAGTGTCACGGGTGACGCAGTTTAGCTAGTTTATTTTTTATAGCATCAGGGCACCCGCCGTATTTTACCCAATAAAGGTTTAACCACCGGATCACCCGGCAGGGTATCAAAGTTAGGTTTTAGCGTCAGATAGGGTCTACGTCGCCCCAGGCAGCGTCAGATTAGTGCCAGTACCGCTAATACCCACGCACACACCATACGCCTCCCTTAGTAGTATAGTGTCCCAGATACCTGCTAGCACCTGTGTTTAGCCCCTCTGCCCAGCCCAGCCCACCCAAGTGCAGTATAAATCGATCACTGTCACTTACAAAACACAAAGCACACAACTGCAGCGTTCGCAAAGTCAGGCCTGATCCCTGCGAACGCTAACAGTTTTTTTTGCAACATTTGAAGCAGTCGCTGACAGTCAGGTGCTTTTTTACCTGTGAATCTCACTAGTGTACAAGTAAATTTAGAGGTCAAAATGTCAAATCGAAGATACACTAGTGAAGAGGCCTACACGTTTCTGAGCATGACAGATAGTGAAGAGGAAGCCACTCATCTGTCAGATTCAGGCTCAGAATATGAACCTGTAGACAGCAGCAGCACCCCGACAGATAGCTCTGACAACGGAGTTGTGGTCCCTGCCAAGGTCAGGCGTACCAGACCCCGTTCTTCTTCTGCTGTCATTGAGGTGCAAGAACCGCGGGTCCCTCCTATGGAGCAGAGAGCCAGTACTAGTGCCGCTATTCCTTCTGGTGAACTGGTAAGCACTAGTGGTCTAGTACATCCTGGTCGTACATCCAGCGCTGCAGTAACACTTGGTGACATGGCGAGTCCCATAAGTGCAGTTCAAGCTGGCGAAGTGGCAAGCATGAGTAGTGTCCCGATGCCACCAAGAAGAAGACAAAGACAGGCCCGTCGAGCCCATAGTGCCCTTCCTGCTGCATTCGCCAATCCTAATTGGGAAACCACCACTTCTGCAGTACCCGTACTTTCCCCATTCACTGGCCAACCAGGAATTCAGGTGGAAACAGTTGCTTTTAAGTCACTTGTTTTTCATTTGCTGTTTTTCATTGAAGCTCTCTATAATCTATTGTGGACCAAAGCAATTTGTATGCTGGTCAATTCATCTAATCCCCAGATGACCCTTGCCAGAGATTGAAAACCAATTACGGTTTCCGAATTTAAGACCTTTCTGGGCCTATCCCTCCTCATGGGCATAACTAAAAAGAGTGAGTTGCGGTCATATTGGTCCACTGACCCAATTCACCATATGCCTTTGTTCTCTGCCTCCATGGCCAGGACATGATACAAGCAGATCTTGCGGTTCATGCACTTCAATGACAATGAACTATGTCGTCCTCGGGGTGACCCTGGATTTGATCGGCTCTACAAAATTCGGCCCCTCGTAAACCGCTTGAACTAACGTTTTGCAGCCTTGTTTACTCCCGATCAAATTGTCTGCATTGATGAGTCCCTAATTAAGTTTTCTGGCCGCTTGTCTATCAAACAGTATCTTCCCAGCAAGCGTGCCAGATACGGGGTCAAAATGTATAAGCTCTGTGACAGGGCCACAGGCTATACATATAGTTTTATGGTTTACAAGGGAAGAGATAGTCACATGGAGCCGGAGAACTGCCCAAACTACATAGGGAGCACTGGTAAGATAGTGTGGCACTTGGTGTCACCCTTATTCGGAAGGAAGTACCACTTGTACGTGGACAATTATTACACAAGCGTGCTACATTTTAGTCACCTTTTTGATTATGTAATTGGGGCATTTGGCACCGTGCGGTCTAATCCCCGGGGCTTCCCCCAACGGCTTGTAGAATCCCAACTTAGACGGGGGGAGAGAGCCTGCTTGAAGTGTAATAATTTGTTAGCAGTGAAGTGGAGGGATTCATGGAATGTTTACGTTCTGTCCTCGCTTCATGCAGACATGGCAGTCCAAATTCCTACGGCAACTGGTGTTGTGGAGAAACCCCTCTGTGTCCACGAATACAACCTTAACATGGGAGGGGTGGACCTCAACGGCCAGTTGTTGGCGCCGTACCTAATTGCCCGTAAGGCCAGACACTGGTACAAAAGAGTGTCTGTTTATTTATTTCAATTGGCTTTGCTGAATGCTTTTGTGCTTTACAAAGCTTCAGGATGGACTGAATCCTTCCTTAAATTCCAGGAAGAGATCGTCAGAGCCCTTCTGTTTCCAGACGGTGCTCTTGCCCAACTTCCCAATCCAAATGCAGTGAGCCGGCTGCATGAGAGGCATTTTCCTTTTGTCCTCCCTGGTACCCCTACCCAAACAAACCCCCAAAAAAGATGTCGTGTCTGCAGCAAATGCGGATTTAGGCGTGACACCCGCTTTTATTGTCCCTCCTGTCCTGACCAACCTGCTCTCTGCATTGGTGAATGTTTCAAACGCTACCACACACTAGTGGAGTTTTAGCGTAGGGTACAGCACCACACAGTCCTAGGCACACTAACACAGGGTCTCAGGGGTCTCAAAAGATGTGATGGCCATCACATTTTGAGAAACCCTAATCTGCAACGTTCAGTTTACAGTTTTTTACAGTTTTTATAAAAGTGAAAAAAGTGAAGAAAAAAAAAATAAAAATAAAAAGTCCAAAAATTGTTGTGGTTGTATTTTTCTTCTCTCTCACTATTGTTCTCTCTCTTATGTTCGCTTTCTACTGTCCGCTCTAATGTTCGCTCACTATTGTTCTATATCTATCGTTCTCTCTCTGTTTTATTTTTACTATGTTTTATTGTATTTGCTTTGCAAGTATGGTATGTTATACTGTAATGTTTGTTTTATTGTTAACCATCATTTGCTTAGCAGGTACGCCATTCAGCTGCAGCACAGGTTTATTTATCTTGACAGCAACAGCGTTTGCTCCCACGATACATAAAGCCGTGACTCCAGTGCTGTCTGAGGTGATTTCACCACCACAGTTAAAAAAAAGAGCATATATGCCGAAGCATGGGGGCAGGGGTGGAGGAGCGATTTGCTCCTAACATTAGGGGCGGATTGCCCCCATGCTTCGGCATATATTTTTTTAGGCACAGATTGCAAAGTTTTATTTTTACTATGTTTTATTGTATTTGCTTTGCAGGTATGGTAAGTCTTATGCCCCGTACACAGTTGGATTTTCCGACAGAAAATGTCGATGGGAGCTTGTTGTCGGAAATTCCGACCGTGCGTAGGCTCCATCGGACATTTTTCATCGGAATTTCCATCACACAAAATTTGAGATCTGGATCTCAAATTTTCTGACAACAAAATCCGTTCTCGTAAATTTCTGATCGTATGTACACAATTCTGACGCACAAAGTTCCACGCATGCTCAGAATCAAGCAGAAGAGCCTCACTGGCTATTGAACTTCATTTTTCGTACGTGTTGTAGGTCACCGCGTCGGAAAAAAGACATGGATTTTGTTGTCGGAATGTGCGATCGTGTGTACAGGGCATTACTGTTATACTGTAATGTTACTTTGTTTTATTGTTAACCATCATTTGATTAGCAGGTACGCCATTCAGCTGCAGCACGGGTTTATTTATCTTGACAGCAACAGCGTTTGCTCCCACGATATGTAAAGCCGTGACTCCAGCGCTGTCGGAGGTGATTTCACCACCACAGTTAAAAAAAATGGTGCATGTATCCCCATCATTTTTTTTTTTTTTATCTTAAATATTCTTTATTAACATTACTTAAAATTTACATACCTTCCATCAGACATGTTATAACAACACCGGGTACATGTAAACAAAAATTCACTAGGGATAAAGCTACATACCCCACATCCGTACATACTATATTCCCATAACAACAAGCCTGCTCTAGCCACCAATTGACACTACTTGCCCTATGTTCAGGCAACAGCTTACTGTTTACTCCACCCCTCCCTCCTAGCCCCCCCCCCCCCAACCAGGATCTTAAATTCCTTCAATTAATCCTTACATCCAATGCTTATCAACCAGGGGTTCCACATCTTTTCAAATTTTTTGAGATTCCCTCTTCTAATATATAGGGCTCTCTCCTTCCAGATTATCTCATTTACTATTTTGGCCCACTCCTCAACAGTCGGGGGCAGGACTGATTGCCATCTTTGCATAATCAACTTCCGGGCTTGATTCAAACACCTCAAAACTGCTGTTTTTAGCGTTACCTCCTCCGAGCCCCATACTCTATATCCAAGGATGCATAATCTGACATCTGTTTCCAGAGATATTCCCCACTTGCCACTAATGGCTCCTACTACCCCCATCCAATATCGGACTAGCTTGGGACATCTCCAGACCATATGTATCAGATCCCCCTCCTCACCACACCTGGGGCATTTGGCATCTAATCTTAAACCAAATCTGAATAATTTTTTTGGAGTATAATACGCTCTATGTACCAGCATTAAATGAGAAACTCTCTGTGCGGGGGATACTGAGACCTCCTGCCCAATCTCCAGAATTCTTCTCCATTGTACATCTGTTAACTTCCCAACATCCGCCTCCCATCCCTCCCTACAACCAAGGTGTTCTGGCCTTACGATACTTTTATTACACAGTTGCACATATATTCCTGAGATAAAGCCCTTTATCTTCCCAGGTTTAACCACTTTCTGAAGCAATACTGCATCAGTCTATACTAAGGGGCGTGTCCTAAACTGAGCATTCAAAGCAGCTCTCATTTGTAGGTATCTAAAGAAGGCTTGTCTCGGAATTCTGTTTTCCGTTTGAAGTTCCCCAAAGGATTTTAAAACATTCCCTTTATATAGCTGGGATAATCTATTTATGCCTCGTCTCTCCCATTCTTTAAACTCCCCCATGGGGAGTTTACTCACCTCCTGTAAATTCCTGTTGTGCCACAAGGGGGCATATTCTGTAAACCCAACATATCCCATTAAGCTCTTTGTTGCCTTCCAGACTTTTGTTATCATCCTAATTGTGGGGCTGCTACCAGGGAGAGAGTCTGCCTCCAATGCCTCCACCACTGTCTTATGTGGCGCCTCCAAAGTCAACAGACCTCTGTCAGCACTTCCACCCCTTATATGCTGCAACTGTGCTGCCAGAAAGTAGCACCTTGGATGCGGGAGGGCCATTCCCCCCTCCTTAGCTGGCAGTTGTAAACTCTGGAGGCTAATCCTAGCCTTACCCCTCCTCCATACCAGCTCCCTAAATAACGTATCAATTTTCTTAAACCACTTTTTATTCACCCATACCGGTGAGTTATGTAGCAGATACAGTAACTGAGGCAGCCAGACCATCTTGATTAAGTTGCCTCTCCCTGCTACTGATAGGGGCAGCCGGTTCCAGATGTCTATTTTACATTTAAATTTACCCAGTAGTGGAGCTAGATTATCTTCAATGTACTGATTGGGGTCTTTTGCCATATTTATACCCAGATAACGGATTGTTGAAACTACTTTTAATTGGGAGATTCCCAATGTCAAAGGATTATTAGGGGTATCTATTGGCAATAGTCCTCCAGTTCACCACTAATCCTGACAAGTTACCAAACCTTTCCATCGTGTCCATTACCTGCCTAAGGGAACCCTCCATATCTCCAAGAAACAACAGGACGTTGTCGGCATATAGGGCAATCCTCTCCTCACCTGTTCTTCTTATGAACCCCTCCATCTTTGAGCAGGACCTGATGTGTATTGCTAGTGGCTCCATGGCGAGGGCGAAAAGCAAGGGGGACAGAGAGCACCCCTGCCTTGTCCCCCTTTCTAAACAAATTTTTCTGAGATTTCATTATTAACCTTAATCCTCGCACTCGGGCCCTTATACAATATTTTTATCCATTTTATAAAAACGGGACCTAGGCCGAATTCTTCCAGAACCCGCCATAGATAACCCCATTCCAGGCTGTCAAAGGCCTTAGTTATGTCTAAGGACACCACGGCTCTTGACCCCATATTCTCTGTCGGTGTCTGGAGATTCAAGTATGCCCTCCTTATGTTCATACTCGTGGTCCTGTGGGGGATAAATCCCGTTTGGTCCGAGTGTATGAGTTTATAAATAGTTTTGTTGAGTCTGGCCGCCAGCACCCTTGCCAGAATCTTGGCGTCCGTACACAACAAAGATATTGGCCTATATGCCGACGGTTCCAACGGGTCCCCCCTTCTTTATGAAGCAGGATAATATTGGTTTCGGTCATAGAGTCAGGCAACCTCCCTGCCTGTAGTGCCCAATTCAACGTTTTAAGTAATTCTGGTAACAGGGTTTTCCCATATTGCTTATAGGTCTCAGCTGGGAGACCGTCTGGCCCCGGGGATTTTTGATTTGCCATTCCGTTTACCACTTGTTGTAATTCAGCTAGTGTTATTGGCGCGTCCAGACCCTCTCTGTCCTCTACTGTAATGGCAGGAACCAGTATATCCTTGAAAAATTTATCCATATCCTCCTCTCCACCAATCCCTTGTGACCTATACAGGTTTTCATAGTACTTCCCAAATGTATCCGTAATCTCTAAACTCTGAGAAGAGATCTCGCCACTTGGGGTCCTAATTGCAGGAATCGTCGAAGAGGAGGAGTTGGTTATCACTAAATAGGCCAACATATGTCCCACACTTTCTCCTTCCCCGAAGACCCGTTGTCTCTGAAAAAGTTGCTTATTCTCCCCCCTCCTTAGCACTGCTATTCTATAGGACTTTTGTTTATCCTCCCACAGTTTCTGCTTCTCTAATGTTGGGTCCTCTAAAAATTGCTTCTCTGCCATCTCCAGATCTCTCCTAATCCCTTCCTCCCACTCTCTTGCCCTCTTCTTGACCCCTGCCACCCCCTGGATCAGTATACCCCTGAGGAATGCCTTCAAGGTGTCCCATTGTATACCCGCTGTTGTTGAGCCTTCATTGGATCTTACAAAGTCTTCTAACCTTATTATTATCCTCTCTGGTTCCCCCATTAACTCCAACCAATATGGACTAAATTTCCAAAATCCTCGAGCCTCCCTACCCCCTGTATCCACTGAGACCACCATCAGAGAATGGTCCGAGACCCCTCTCGGGAAGTATACTACATCCTTTATTATCGGCACTGCTTCTGCATTTCCCAGGGTCATATCTATCCTGGAAAAGGTGGAGTGGGAGGCCGAGAAGCAGGAATACTGCCTTATTCCAGGATTCTGAACCCTCCAAACATCTGTCAATCCTGCCTCTACCAGAAACTGACCCAACCGGCCCTCTGCTACATTATGTGTTTGAGCTCTCGGTGGAAATCTGTCCAGACCTTTGTTCAACACCTCATTAAAATCCCCTACGACTATTACCGGAGTATCTGTTTTGTCCAGCATGAATTCCATTAGACTGTACAACACTTCAAGTTTAAAAGGTGGGGGGATAAAGATGTTAGCTAAAACATACATTCTGTTTTCTATTGAGCAATACAGAAAAATATAGCGGCCCATACTGTCTACACTGGTCTGCCGGCAAGAGAACGCCACGCCTCTTTTCACCAATATGCTCACCCCTCTAGAATAAGAGGAGTAAACCGAGTGGTATTGGGCCTGAAACCTCCTGTTTTGAAGATATTTCATCGTGTCCTTTGTCAGGTGAGTCTCTTGCAAGCAGACCAAACCCACCCCCCTTATTTCCAGCAGCGAGAAGATAGCAGATCTCTTACCCCATCCCCCGTATGTTCCAAGAGCCTATTTTAAAAACCTTAGACTGCATCAGAAAAACAAAGAGCAGGCACGGACACCTAAAAACCCACTAATACAGAAACCAGAAAAAAAGAAAAAGAAAAGAAAAAAAAAACAAAAAAACCCAACTTTAGACTTAGTACAGTCTATTGTGCAAAAAAACCTCTAAGCCCATTGTGCTTCCAAACCCATAGGGCAACTAGAAAAAGACCCTACTGCTGATTCCATAAAGTGCGTTACGTAAAAAAAAAGAAAAAAAAGAAAAAACCCTTAATTACCCTCTGTGCTTTGATACCCATAGGGCTTACCTTACTATTCTTGCTATTACTATTCATTCTGGTGTTTATTCCAAGTGTTCCCCCTTATCTTCCACTTTCCTGTTCATAGTGTTCCTGTCATATTTACCACACGTGTGCTCGATCCTGCATCCCCCTCCCCTACCTCCCTACCTACCGCCCCAAATACTAAGTGTATTCTAAATTCACTCTGTCTTGATTTTACAAACCCCCCTTCTCCCCGCCACCCATCCACCCCACCCCCTCGCCCTCCCCCAAACCAACCACCCCAACACTCTCCCACCCCCCCTTCTCCCACCTTGCCAGGTTCGCCCAAGGGGCTTTATTCGTGACCACCTCATACATTCCTTGTGCCATACCCATTCCTACCATGTTCCCCCCTCCCCCTACTAAAAATGTACACATGTGCCAAATTTTAAGTGTACTGTAATACCATCCCTTTCACTCATTCCTACTTTAACATGCAACATCCCTCTTCCACCCTATACCAAGTCCATAATTCTTTCCAAAGTCCCAAATCTTCATATCAGGTATCCTAACTCACTTGGCTCCTCTCCTTAAATTTCAGTCTCTGTTTATTTCCTTCAAACCAGCGTGTTACTCCTGTCGGAGAATCAAAGAAGAGAACCTCCCCAATTGCCTCTACCCGTAACCTGGCTGGGTACAGTAGAGCATACTTGACTTCAAATTTTTGTAAAGTGCGTTTAATCTCCACAAAACCCTCCCTGCGTCTCTGCAGCTCTAGTGAAAAGTCCGAAAAGAATGAAATTTTAGCTCCATTGTAGAAGATAGGCCCCTTCTCTCTAGCTTTACGCAGTAAGATTATCTTGTCATAGTAATTCAGGAACTTCATTAATAGGGACCTAGAACGACCTCCAGGAAGCGGAGCCCTGAAGGGGACCCGGTGGGCTCTTTCAATCGCAAACTGTAAAGAAAATACATCTCTTCCGAACACTTCTATAAGCCATCCTTCCAAAAAAACAGTAGGACTATGCCCCTCACATCCCTCTGGAAGACCCACCACCCTCATATTGTCCCTTCTCAAGCGGTTTTCCATTTCATCCATTTTTTCAATAATTCTACCCAGTTGATCCTTCATGGTTTTAACATCTTGCTGTAGGGGAAATACGTCATCCTCCATTTGGCTCACCCTTCCCTCCAGGCCTGTTATCCTTTCCACTGCCTTTTGCAACTCTTGCTTTATTAATAACAGTTCATCTTTAACCTCTTTAACTTGGCAGCTTAGTCCCTCCACTGATGTTTTACACGAGTTGATCGCTTGTAATACTTCCCTCAAGGTGGGTTCTGCCTCTGTAGCGGGTACAATGGTTGGTAATGGTATATGGTCTTTTTCCACCATCCCTGTACCTTTATTAGTATTCGCGTTCTTGATCCCCACTCCTACTGCGACTGATGACGCCTGTCCCTGACTTTTCCTATCCCCAGAGGCTTTGACTTGCGTTGTTTGCCCATTTTTTGTGGGGGTCTGTTCAGGGGTATGTGCGAATTTCTCTAGCTTTGCTGCTGACGCTGCCGCCTGACTTCCCTTCTCCTTTGCTGATCGCAATGACTGAGGCCCCAGATTCTCCGTATTAACTGGTTCCTCCCCTCTCTTCCTTGACATTGTTAACTTTGAATAAGTAAATACCACAGAGAAAAATAAGGGGGGACACAGTGAGCGGCAGGGCCCAGGGTGATCACAAACAACAAATGTCACTTAGAAGCAAAAGCAATATAAGCAGCACTGCGACCTTCAATCAGACGATGTTTATACTCTGCAGCATTAATTACTCCGTGCTTAAAAAGTTGTGCCACAAGTGCCCATGCACTCCTCCGTCCCCTCGTTTTGTAATACAGGGACCCTTGCACACCGTCCCTTGGCAACCAGCACAGCAAACTGTCAGGGCCTAAGCCCTATTTCAAAGTCCCGCTCACCTTTCCTCTCCGGTCTCCGGATTTCAGGGGCGCAGTGTCTGGGCACCAGCCAACCTCCGCAGGGGTTCTACAGCTGGTTTTTGGCAGGAGTCTTCCCGGCTACCTCCAGCTCCAGGGCCGCCAATCTTTCACCCTCGCCGCTCTGCAGCTTCCAAGTGTTTACCGCTCCCCGGGCTCCAGTTGCGCAGGTGCAGTAGCGGCAGCAGCTCCAACGAGAAAGCCCCAGTGTGAGGCGGCTTTTCAAGCTTCGGACGCCGGTCCCCCGCCAAGAGACACCTCCTCCCTCGTCCACTTCAGCTCAGGACACCGGGAGCCAGCAAGGCACAAGACTGCCTGGTGATGCCAGCCGACCATACGCTCCATCAGCAGCGGTAAGCAGAGAGAAGGCTCTCATCCCGCTGCTCACTCACACTCCACACTCCGTCTACACCCACGTCCGGTCACGCCCCCCTTCTCGCATCCAGTACTGGAATGTCTCTCGTTTTCGACAATGTTGCTCTCTGCTTTTCATGTATCCCCATCATTAGAAGTGCATGGATGAAAGGCGGTATTCTAATGGTGGGCATACGCACCGATCAATCTTTTTTTCATGCAGCCCACAGGCTGCATGAAAAAAAGAACATTACAATGTATGCCCAACAAGGACCAGCAACGTACTGGTATGTTGCTGGACTTTAAATGGTAATACCAGAATGATGCCTGCAGGTTTGGGTATCATTTTGGTATCATTCTTTTCAGCCAGCGGTCGGCTTTCATATAAAAGCAATCCTAGCGGCTAATTAGCCTCTAGACTGCTTTTATAAGCAGTGGGAGGGAACACCCCCCCACCGTCTTCCATGGTTTTCTCGGCTCTCCTGTCCCAACAGGGAACCCAAGAATGCAGCCAGTGGTTCAGCCAGCTGACCATAGAGCTGATCAGAGACCAGAATGGCTCCAATCATCTCTATGGCCGGAAGCTACAAGCATTTCATGACTTGGGTTTCGCCGGATATAAACAGCGCCATTGGGAAATTGGCAAAGCATTTTATCACACTGATCTTGGTGTGGTCAGATGCTTTGAGGGCAGAGGAGAGATCTAGGGTCTAATAGACCCCATAATAGACCCCAATTTTTTTTTAAAAAAAGAGTACCTGTCACTACCTATTGCTACCATAGGGGATATTTACATTCCCTGAGATAACAATAAAAATGATTAAAAAATAAATAAATAAATAAAAGGAACAGTTTAAAAACTGTTTAAAAATATAATAAAAAAGCAAAATAAATAAGTAAAAAAAAAAAAAGCACCCCTTTCCCCCCGTGCTTACATTCAAAGGCGAACGCAAACGTCGTGAGGTATCACCACGGAGGTCAGATCGAGGGCAGTAATTTTAGCAGTAGACCTCCTCTGTAGATCTAAAATGGTAACCTGTAAAGGCTTTTAAAAATGTATGTAGTTTGTTGCCGCTGCACGTTTGTGCACAATTTTGAAGCATGTCGTTTTTGGTCGTGTCATCTTTTTTATTTCATCAAGCATTTGGGCAATATAGCCTGTTTTAGTGCATTAAAATAAAAAAAAGTGTGTTTTTTCCAAAAAAAATTGCGTTTGAAAAATTGCTGCGCAAATGCTGTGTGAAAAAAAAATTGCTACACCCACCATTTTAATCTGTAGGGCCTTTGCTTTAAAAAATATATAATGTTTGGGGGTTCAAAGTAATTTTCTTGCAAAATAAAATTATTTTTTCATGTAAACAAATAGTGTCAGAAAGGGCTTTGCCTTCAAATGGTTAGAAGAGTGGGTGATGTGTGACTTAAGCTTCTAAATGTTGTGGATAAAATGCCAGGACAGTTCTAAACCCCCCCCCAAATGACCCCTTTTTGGAAAATTACACTTTTTTGCACAAAGTTGTCGCTAAATGATATATTGTTGAAACATGGCATGGTTATATGTGGAATTACACCACAAAATGCATTCTGCTGCTTCTCCTGAGTACGGAGATACCTCATGCCTGAGACCTTTTTGGAGCCTATCCGTGTACAGGACCCCGAAAACCAATCACCGCCTTCAGGCTTTCTAAGGGTGTAAAATGGTGATTTCACTTACTCACTACCTATCACAGTTTCGGAGGCCTTGAAATGACAAGATAGCACAACCCCCCCCCCCCCCTCCCCAAATGACCCCATTTTGGAAAGAAGACACTTCAAGCTTTTTACTGAGAGGCATGTTGTGTCCATGGAATATTTTATATTTTGCCACAAGTCACGGGAAAATTACAATTTTTTTTTTTACTCAAAGTTGTCATTAAATGATATATTGTTCAAACATGGCATGGTTATATGTGGAATTACACCCCAAAATACATTCTTCTGCTTCTCCTGTACAGGGATACCTCATGTGTGAGACTTTTTGGGAGCCTAGCCACGTACAGGACCCCAAAAACCAAGCACTGCCTTTCAGGCTTTCTAAAGATGTAAAATTTTGATTTTACTCCTCACTACCTATCACAATTATGGAGGCCCTGAAATGTCCAGATAGCACAACCCCCCCCCCCCCCCCCCAAATGACCCCATTTTGGAAAGTAGACACCTCAAGGTATTTGCTAAGAGGCATGGTGAGTATTTTTCAGATCTAATTTATCTTTGAAAATGAAGAAAGAAAAGAAAAATGTATTTTTTTTTCTTTTGTCAATTTTCAAAACTTTGTGACAAAAAGTGAGATCTGCAAAATACTCAACATGCCTCTCAGCAGATAGCTTGGGTTGTCTACTTTCCAAAATGGGGTCATGGGGGGGGGGGTTGTGGTAACTGGGCATTTCATGGCCTCCAAAACTGTGATAGGCAGTTAGGAGTGAAATCAAAAATGTACGCCCTTAGAAAGCCTGAAGGCGGTGATTGGTTTTCGGGGTCCTGTACGCGGTTAGACTGCCAAAAAGTTCCACACATGTGGTATCCCCGTACTCAGGAGAAGCAGCAGAATGTATTTTGGGGTGTAATTCCACATATAACCATGCCATGTTTGAACAATATATCATTTAGTGACAACATTCTGTAAAAAAAGTTGTAATTTTCCCGAAACTTGTGACAAAATATAAAATATTCCATGGACTCAACATGCCTCTCAGCAAATAGCTTGAAGTGTCTTCTTTCCAAAATGGGGTCATTTGGGCGGGGTTTGTGCTATATTGTCATTTCATGGCCCCCAAAACTGTGATAGGTAGTGAGGAAGGGAAATCACCATTTTACCCCCTTAGAAAGCCTAAAGGCGGTGATTGGTTTTCGGGGTCCTGTACGCGGCTAAGCTCCCAAAAAGTCTCATAAACATGGTATCCCTGTACTCAGGAGAAGCAGCAGAATGTATTTTGGGGTGTAATTTCACATATGCCCATGGCATGTTTGAGCAATAGATCATTTAGTGACAAATTTGTGCAAAAAAAGAAAATTCATTTTCCCGCAACTTGTGGCAAAATATAAAATATTCCATGGACTCAACATGCCTCTCAACAAATAGCTTGGGGTATCTACTTTCCAAAATGGGGTCATTGGGGGTGGGGGGTTGTTCTATCTTGCCATTTTATGGCCTTCAAACTGTGATTGGTAGTGAGGTGTGAAATCAAAAATTTACACCCTTAGAAATCCTGAAGGTGGTGATTGGTTTTCGGGGTCCTGTATGCGGCTAGGCTCCCAAAAAGTCTCACACATTAAGTATCCCCATACTCAGGAGAAGCAGCAGAATGTATTTTGGGGTGTAATTCTACATATAACAATGCCATGTGTGAGCAATATATCATTCAGTGACAACTTTGTGTCACTAAATCACTTGTATATTCAATGGGCTCAACATGCCTCTCAGCAATTTCCTTGGGGTGTCTATTTTCCAAAATGGGGTCATTTGGGGGGGGGGGGGGGTTGTACTGCCCTGCCATTTTAGCACCTCAAGAAATGAGATAGGCAGTCATAAACTAAAAGCTGCGTAAATTCCAGAAAATGTACCCTAGTTTGTAGACGCTATAACTTTTGCGCAAACCAATAAATATACGCTTATTGACATTTTTTTTTACCAAAGACATGTGGCTGAATACATTTTGGCCTAAATGTATGACTAAAATTGAGTTTATTAATTTTTTTTTATAACAAAAACTAGAAAATATCATTTTTTTTCAGAATTTTTGGTCTTTTTCCGTTAATATCGTAAAAAATAAAAATCGCAGAGGCAATCAAATACCATCAAAAGAAAGCTCTATTTGTGGGAAAAAAGGGACGCAAATTTAGTTTGGGTACAACATTGCATGACCGCACAATTACCAGTTAAAGCAGCGCAGTGCCAAATTGTAAAAGGTCCTCCGGTCATTGAGCTGCCAAATCCTCCGGGGCTGAAGTGGTTAATGGCATCCCAGTCTTATGCCCTGTACACACGGTCGGACATTGATCGGACATTCCGACAACAAAATCCATGGATTTTTTCTGACGGATGTTGGCTCAAACTTGTCTTGCATACACACGGTCACACAAAGTTGTCGGAAAATCCGATCGTTCTGAACGCGGTGACGTAAAACATGTACGTCGGGACTGTAAACGGGGCAGTAGCCAATAGCTTTCGTCTCTTAATTTATTCTGAGCATGCGTGGCACTTTGTCCGTCAGATTTGTGTACACGCGATCGGAATTTCCGACAATGGATTTTGTTGTCGGAAATTTTTTTAGCAAGCTCTCAAACTTTGTGTGTCGGAAATTCTGATGGAAAATGTGTGATGGAGTAAATAAACAAAAACACCAAGCGCAATAATGTTCTATCGTGACATATACAATCAAATAAGTGTGAATCAAATGTATGTGAATGCACGTGCAATTCATTTAAAAAAAAAAAAATTGTTGGATTGACAATGATATCAAGCTACTGTCAATTATATAGTGGTCAGAATCCCCTAAAAATTAAAGCATATAACATAGATTGATGCGCTCTGATACAAAGTTCAATCAATGTGAGAAAAAAAATTTTCAGTTCAATCCTCAGTAATCTGGGATATCTTATTTGTTCACCCTCTGAGCTATTTCTTCCACAGCCACAATGAATGGTAATTTTCTCAGTATCAAGTGGTTTTATGTAAAATAAACAAAGAGAGAAAACATTGCGCAATATTGTTACAATAAAAGTTCACAGGCAAAACAGCACAGGGATACACTCACGTGTGCCTGACTTGTTTTAGGCATGCAGATAAGCAGATAGGCAGATCTCAGCTGGCTTGTAAGGACAAGGCTTGCTACGCAAGCTGCTGCTGCTTGATACAATGTATTCAGCAGACTGTGTCCTACAAGGCTTGCTACGCAAGCTGCTGCTGCTTGATACAATGTATTCAGCAGACTGTGTCCTAGGCTCCTCCCTAGGACACAGTCACAGATCTGCCTATCTGCTTATCTGCATGCCTAAAACAAGTCAGGCACACGTGAGTGTATCCCTGTGCTGTTTTGCCTGTGAACTTTTATTGTAACAATATTGCGCAATGTTTTCTCTCTTTGTTTATTTTACATAAAACCACTTGATACTGAGAAAATTACCATTCATTGTGGCTGTGGAAGAAATAGCTCAGAGGGTGAACAAATAAGTACTGCAGAAATCCAGATATCCCAGATTCAGTGGCGTCTCCAGCTTTCATATTTAGGGGGGGCACATGGGGGGACAGGGACAAAAGTAGGGGGGCAACTATAAAATGCAACTATAAAACTATATAAAATATATATATATATCCTGGGGCCCTTTACTAGGACCCCACAATGGCCCTTTCACATGTTCTGCAGTGAGCTCCCTTCCTACTGTATTGGGGCCCCCCAGGGTGGCAGAAAACAAGAGATATATGTCACCAGCATACCAAGAAAATATAAGGATCCAAAGCAGTGGGAGGACTATCAGGGTTGCAAAGGTTGTCTTGCCACCGGGCCCTGGTGTTCTGCCACTGTGGGGTTCCCCAGCCTCCTCTTGCTGTCCTGCCCCTGCTATTGACAGCACTGGTCTGGCATCTCTTGGAATTTACAGGCTGGTTCTCCTGTCCTAAGGATGGGAGAAATCAGTCTGTTTTTTCAGTAACTGAGAGTCCTGGTGGAGTCCTTCCCGCAACTCGCTCTTCTCCCTGCCAATGAGGATGCAGGGGAAGGAGCAGATCGGGCGGCTGTGGTTGTGTAAATGCTCACATTATGCAGTTTCAGCGAGCAGAGGGAGGGGGGAGGAATCACCCTCAGGAGCTGACTGGGGACTCTCTCCCTCTTAGACATTGATTTTTTGTAAAAAGAAAAAAAAATGTTGTTCTAAATTGGGGGGGGGGGGGCACATGGTGGGGCACAGCATAATGTTGGGGGGGTCAGGGCCCCCTCTTGCCCCCCCCTAGGTACGCCATTGCCCAGATTACTGAGGATTGAACTGTCGCCTGCTACTTATCCTATCTCATGAATTTAATCATCTATATTTAATCAGATTCTATTGGCACTATTTATCTATTTATACTCATCAATTGTATATATATTGCACCTTTATAAGTTTATCATTTATTTATTTTTTATTACGGAGGATTCAACACTTATCACAGGGAATATATCTAATTTATTTATTTATTGGCACTAATTTGGATTGTTTACTATTTGTAAACGCATTTTTAGTATATTTATACACAATTGTTGCTTAGTTTACTTTGGAGATATCGCACCACTTCCAGTGGATTTATATAACTGGAGGAACACAGTTTTTAAATATTTGCGATTTCTTTCATATATTTGTGATTTTATATATATGCGATTTTTTAGCGATTTGGTAGCAATTTTTTCACATTGGTTTTTTAGCACAAAAATTCTTTTCTCACATTGATTGAACTTTGTATCAGAGCGCATCAATCTATGTTATATGCTTTAAATGTGTGATGGAGCCTACACGCGGTCAGAATTTCCGACAACAAGGTCCTATCACACATTTTCCATCAGAAACTCTGACCGTGTGTACGGGGCATTAGTCTGTAGGTTTCAATATTGAGTTGGCCTACCCTTTGCAGCTATAACAGCTTTCAACTCTTCTGGGAAGGCAGTCCACAAGGTTTAGGAGTGTGTCTATGATAACGTTTGACCATTCTTCCAGAAGCACATTTCTGAGGTCAGGCACTGATGTTGGATGAGAAAGCCTGGCTCGCAGTCTCTGCTCTAATTCATCCCAAATTAGTTCTATAGGGTTGAGGTCAGGTCTCTGTGCAGGCTAGTCAAGTTCCTCCACCCCAAACTCGCTCATCCGTGTCTTGATGGACCTTGCTTTGTGCACTGGTTCAAATCTTTTGGTGGAAGGGGGATTATGATGTGGGGTTGTTTTTCAGGGTTTGGGCCCTTAGTTCCAGTGAAGAAAACTTTTAATGCGTCAGGATACGAAGACATTTTGAACAATTTCATGTTCCCAACTTTGTGGGAACAGTTTGGGATGGCCCCCCTCTGTTCCAACATGATTGTGCACCAGTGCACAAAGCAAGGTCCATAAAGACATATATCAGTTTGAGGTGGAGGAACCTGACTGGCCTGCACAGAGTCCTGACCTCAACCTGATATAACACTATTGGGGTGAATTAGAGCAGAGACTGCGAGCCAGGCCTTCTCGTCCACATCAGTGCCTGACCTCACAAATGCACTTCTGGAAGAATGGTCAAACATTCCAATAGGCACACTCCTAAACCTTGTGGACAGCCTTCCCAGAAGAGTTGAAGCTGTTATAATTGCAAAGGATGGGCCAACTCAATATTGAATCCTACGGACTAAGACTGGGATGCCATTAAAGTTTATGTGCGTGTAAAGGCAAGTGTCACAATACTTTTGGTAATAAAGTGTATTTTACACTAGCCCTGAGTACCAATGTTCTTGGCATAGGATTATGCTGATGTATTTGGGGTTGTTGGATACAGAAGCCTGGGAAAATGGCATTGTGGATATACACAAGACAGAGCAGGTGCATGTGAAACAGTAAAACAGTACAGGGCCCGGTGTAAATATCTGGGATCTTAACACACCAGCTAGGTTTAAAGTGCTGGTGCAGACAAAGCAGGGACCAGACTCTGGATTGTGGTTCTAGTAGCTGTACAGATAAAGGAAATTGGAGTGTAGATCCAGAATCAGTGCAGACAAGCTGGCACTAGAGTATAATGTTCAGTGTAGGCAAACAGGGACCAAAATCAAGCAGCTGTACAAATAAGCAGGGGCTTGAGTGAAAGGAAAGCTCTAGTGGAGGCACACTGTTTGTCCCTCCCACCGATCGTGGGAATTGGTTTGTTTTTGAGGGCAGTCTCTAGGCTCATTTCTCTGGGGACTGTCTTGCCAGTAGCTAATAGGATATCCAGGATCAGGCAGACAAAACAAGAAGCAGAGGCATACCAAAAATTGTACAGGTGATACTTGAAAAATTAGAATATCGTGCAAAAGTTAATTTATTTCACTAATGCAACTTAAAAGGTGCAACTAATATATGAGATGGACTCATTACATGCAAAGCAAGATAGTTCAAGCCATGATTGGTCATAATTGTGATGATTATGGCTTACAGCTCATGAAAACCCCAAATCCACAATCCAGAAAATTTGAATACTACATGCAATCAATAAAACAAGGATTACATATAAAACAATATCGGATCTCTGAAAAGTATAAGCATGCATATGTACTCAGTACTTGGTTTGTGCCCCTTTTGCAGCAAATACTGCCTCAATGTGGCGTGGCATGGAAGCTATCAGCATGTGACACTGTTGAGGTATTATTGAAGACCAGGATGCTTCCATAGCGGCCTTCAGCTCTTATGCATTGTTCGGTCTCATGTCTCTCATCTTTCTCTTGGCAATGCCTCATAGATTCTCTATGGGGTTCAGGTCAGGCAAGTTTGCTGGCCAATCAAGCACAGTAATCCCATGGTCATTGAACCAGGTTTTGGTGCTTTTAGCAGTGTGTGCAGGTGCCAAGTCCTGCTGGAAAATGAAGTCAGCATCCCCAAAGAGCTCGTCTGCGGAAGGAAGCATGGAGTGCTCCAAAATCTCCTGGTAGACGGCTGCGTTGACCCTGGATTTAATGAAGCACAGTGGATCAACACCAGCAGATGACATGGCTCCCCAATTCAACACAGACCGTGGAAACGTCACACTGGACTTCTAGCATCTTGCAGTGTGTGCCTCTCCATTCTTCCTCCATACTCTGGGTCCTTGGTTTCCAAACGAGATGTAAAATTTGCTCTCATAAGAAAAGAGGACTTTGGACCACTGAGCAACAGACCAGGTCTGTTTTTCCTAAGCCAAGGTCAGATGCTTCTGACTTTTTTTGTTTAGGAGTGGCTTGACAAGAGGAATATGACATTTGAAGCCCATGTCCAGGATCCCTCTGTGTGTGGTGGCTCTTGATGCACTGACTGCAGCCTCAGTCCACTCCTTGTGAAAGTCCCCAACACTTTGAATGGCCTTTTCCTGACAATCTTCTCCAGGCTGCGGTCATCCCTGCTGCTTGTGCACCTTTTTCTTCCACACTTTTCCCTTCCACATAACTTAATATTAATGTGGTTTGATACAGCACTTTGGGAACATCCAACTTCTTTTGCAATTACCTTTTGAGGCTTCCCCTCCTTGGAGGAGGGTGTCAATTATGGTTTTCTGCACAACTGTCAGGTCAGCAGTCTTTTCCGTGACAGTGATTCCTACTGAACCAGACTGAGAGAACATTAAAAGGCTCAGGAACCCTTTGCAGGTGTTATGGCTTAATTAGCATATTAGATTATCATTTGAGCCTAGAATATTGCCCCTTTTCACAATATTCTAATTTTCTGAGATTGTGGATTTGGGGTTTTCATGAGCTGTAAGCCATAATCATCACAATTATGACAAATCACGACTTGAACTATCTTGCTTTGCAAATAATGAGCCTATCTCATATTAGTTTCACCTTTTAAGTTGCATTACTGAAATAAATGAACTAAAATTCTAATTTTTCAAGTATCACCAGTATATTGTAATATATAGTATGAGTACTAAGAATTCCTGTTTTTATGTAATTTGCTGCAATTGTTTAATGGTGTAAAGCAGTGTGCAGAAGGATAGTTGAGAATCTTAATTGTTATTATGTGGTCACATCCTTCTAGAGCAACCTTCATTAAATGGAGGACCTGCAGTCCGGACCACCGTGATGGGCACACCCAATGTAAAGGGGCACTTTTATGGGGGGGACACCTGCTCTATGGGTGCACACTGATGGGTACACCTGATGTAAAGGGGCACTCTGATGGAGATACCTGATATAAAGGGGCACTCTGATGGGGGGGACCTGATCTATGGGGGCACTCTGATGGGGCAACCTAAAGTAAAGGGGCACTCTGATGGGGGATACATACTATTGAAATGCTATGGAAACTGTGCATTTTTCATTTATGGATAGTCATAGAATGAGTACAAGCTTTCTGAGTCATAGTACAAACTTGAGATTTATGCTGGCCATACGCTATACGAAAAATCGGCCGAACACATTTTCGAAAATAGAATGTTCGACCGTGACCGCAAACGATCGTGCCATCATGTAATGACCGATAAATCGTTCAGTGGACATAAATAAATAATTTTTTGGGTTTTTTTTACATATACCTAGTGCAGACAGTACGGACGGGAAACACATTAACGTTGCAATTTATCGTACGTTCGGCAGAAATTTTCCAAACTTGCCGTTCGTTTTCTTTCCACAAAAACGTCACAAACGATTATTGATTTGTGTCCATTAACTTGCCGAAAAAGGAACGAAGTGTCTATATGAACGATTTTTCGGCCAATTTTTCGTATAGTGTATGGCCAGCATTAGACCTTGGCTGGAAGAAAACTTTTGTGACCGGACCGCCTTGAATTGTAATTCAATACCCCTGTTCTAGAGCCTCATATGGCCAGGGCCTTTCCAGGCCAAATGCCTGCATCATCCTGTTGTTAGGCCTGATGAACGGGGAGTGCTGAGCCCCCGAAACGATCTGGCTGTTACAAAATATATATTTTTTTAAAAGTCTGTACAAGCTAGTATGGCACTCCCATACTTTCAAAACTCTTGCAAGACCCCACAGTTGCTGGTGAGCAGCCTCTAGGACCACAAACCACCCATTCCCTTGAAAAGACATCTGTATAAGGTTCATCGCTCCTACATCACAAAGATTGCCAGAGCCTCACATGGTATATACAGTATGTAAATGCTGTTTGGATTGAAGCAGATTCTGTTAATTGTTTTAATTTCTTTTTCTCTCTCCAACTGTACCAATTTATCCCATGTTGGTACTAAATGTCCATTAAATAACTTTAGGTACATGTAAGTATTTGTCATTATGCACAGTACAGTAGGGATGGGCAAGAGAGAGAGATCCTTTTTGTTGCAATTAACCAGCTTGAACATGTATTACAATACATAATTGGCTCACCTCTATGGCAGAGGTGTATGTTCAAATTGGTGCAATCATTACTGTACATATTTGTTTGACATGTTTGTTTTGAAGCTTGATTATATATATGTTCTGTCCTTTATAGAGATTTCTACGCAAAATTTCTTTTGGAGCATACTCCTGAAGAAGCGGTTGTACCGTGAAACATGTTGAGGTTAAACTGATCTGGGACGATATTCTGATTCCTCCTTCATGGATGGATGCATGTCTAACTGTTCAGTTCTCCTTCAGAGATTTAAATTTATGTGTATTGTATATTTTCTCTTTATAGGACCATTTTAGTCATGCTTCTGTCTTAATAAATGTATATATTTTTATACAATTGTGTATGTGAGTCCTTACCATACCATGAGCGTCCATAGTTGCCTCAAACCTTCTGCCTTTTGTTTTTCAAATTGATAGGACGACGGTACATTATCATACTTTTATTAGTTTAGTAGCGATAATTAAATGTATTACAATACATTCATAACAAGAATCCCTGTTTTTGTGCAAGTTCTGAGTTTCTATAGGGTGTATAGCAATATACAGAAGGTAACTGAGAATATAACTGAGAATGTTAACCACTTGCCGACCGCCGCACGACTATATACGTCGGCAGAATGGCACGGGCAGGCAAAAGGACTTACAGGTACGTCCTTGCCTGCCCGCGGGTGGGGGGTCCGATCGGCGGTCGGCAAATCTCCCACGGCGATCGGTGGTGAGGGGGAGGCCATCCATTCGTGGCCCCCCCCTCGCGATCGCTCCCAGCCAATGGGATCATTTCCCTGCCTCTGTATTGTACACAGAGGCAGAGGAAATGATGTCATCTCTCCTCGGCTCGGTATTTTCCGTTCCGGGCCGAGGAGAGAAGACTGCAATGTGAGTGCACCAACACACACACACACAGTAGAACATGCCAGGCACACAAAACACCCCGATCCCCCCCCCCCCCCGATCGCCCCCCCGATCCCCCCCCAATCACCCCCCCCCCTGTCACAAACTGACACCAAGCTGTTTTTTTTTTTTTTTTTTTCTGATTACTGTATTGGTGTCAGTTTGTGACAGTTACAGTGTTAGGGCAGTGAGTGTTAGGCCCCCTTTAGGTCTAGGATACCCCCCTAACCCCCCCTAATAAAGTTTTAACCCCTTGATCACCCCCTGTCACCAGTGTCGCTAAGCGATCATTTTTCTGATCGCTGTATTAGTGTCGCTGGTGACGCTAGTTAGGGACGTAAATATTTAGGTTCGCCGTCAGCGTTTTATAGCGACAGGGACCCCCATATACTACCGAATAAATGTTTTAACCCCTTGATTGCCCCCTAGTTAACCCTTTCACCACTGATCACTGTATAACCGTTACGGGTGACGCTGGTTAGTTTGTTTATTTTTTATAGTGTCAGGGCACCCGCCGTTTATTACCGAATAAAGATTTAGCCCCCTGATCGCCCGGCGGTGATATGCGTCGCCCCAGGCAGCGTCAGATTAGCGCCAGTACCGCTAACACCCACGCACGCAGCATGCGCCTCCCTTAGTGGTATAGTATCTGAACGGATCAATATCTGATCCGATCAGATCTATACTAGCGTCCCCAGCAGTTTAGGGTTCCCAAAAACGCAGTGTTAGCGGGATCAGCCCAGATACCTGCTAGCACCTGCATTTTGCCCCTCCGCCCGGCTCGGCCCAGCCCACCCAAGTGCAGTATCGATCGATCACTGTCACTTACAAAACACTAAACGCATAACTGCAGCGTTCGCAGAGTCAGGCCTGATCCCTGCGATCGCTAACAGTTTTTTTGGTAGCGTTTTGGTGAACTGGCAAGCAAGCACCAGGCAGCGTCAGGTTAGTGCCAGTAGCGCTAACACCCACGCACCGTACACCTCCCTTAGTGGTATAGTATCTGAACGCATCAATATCTGATCCGATCAGATCTATACTAGCGTCCCCAGCAGTTTAGGATTCCCAAAAACGCAGTGTTAGCGGGATCAGCCCAGATACCTGCTAGCACCTGCGTTTTGCCCCTCCGCCCGGCCCAGCCCAGCCCACCCAAGTGCAGTATCGATCGATCACTGTCACTTACAAAACACTAAACGCATAACTGCAGCGTTCGCAGAGTCAGGCCTGATCCCTGCAATCGCTAACAGTTTTTTTGGTAGGGTTTTGGTGAACTGGCAAGCACCAGCCCCAGGCAGCGTCAGGTTAGTGCCAGTAGCGCTAACACCCACGCACGCACCGTACACCTCCCTTAGTGGTATAGTATCTGAACTGATCAATATCTGATCTGATCCGATCAGATCTATACTGGCGTCCCCAGCAGTTTAGGGTTCCCAAAAACGCAGTGTTAGTGGGATCAGCCCAGATACCTGCTAGCACCTGCGTTTTGCCCCTCCGCCCGGCCCAGCCCAGCCCACCCAAGTGCGGTATCGATCGATCACTGTCACTTACAAAACACTAAACGCATAACTGCAGCATTCGCAGAGTCAGGCCTGATCCCTGCGATCGTTAACAGTTTTTTTGGTAGCGTTTTGGTGAACTGGCAAGCGCCAGCGGCCTAGTACACCCCGGTCGTAGTCAAACCAGCACTGCAGTAACACTTGGTGACGTGGCGAGTCCCATAAGTGCAGTTCAAGCTGGTGAGGTGGCAAGCACAAATAGTGTCCCGCTGCCACCAAGAAGACAAACACAGGCCCGTCGTGCCCATAATGCCCTTCCTGCTGCATTCGCCAATCCTAATTGGGAACCCACCACTTCTGCAGCGCCCGTACTTCCCCCATTCACATCCCCAACCAAATGCAGTCGGCTGCATGAGAGGCATTTTTATGTCCTCCCGAGTACCCCTACCCAACGAACCCCCCCAAAAAAGATGTCGTGTCTGCAGCAAGCGCGAATATAGGCGTGACACCCGCTATTATTGTCCCTCCTGTCCTGACAATCCTGGTCTTTGCATTGGTGAATGTTTTGAACGCTACCATTCACTAGTTGAGTATTAGCGTAGGGTACAGCATTGCACAGACTAGGCACACTTTCACAGGGTCTCCCAAGATGCCATCGCATTTTGAGAGACCCGAACCTGGAACCGGTTACAGTTATAAAAGTTACAGTTACAAAAAAAGTGTAAAAAAAAAAAAAAAACACAAACAAAAATATAAAATAAAAAATAATAGTTGTCGTTTTATTGTTCTCTCTCTATTCTCTCTCTCTCTATTCTTCTGCTCTTTTTTACTGTATTCTATTCTGCAATGTTTTATTGTTATTATGTTTTATCATGTTTGCTTTTCAGGTATGCAATTTTTTATACTTTACCGTTTACTGTGCTTTATTGTTAACCATTTTTTTGTCTTCAGGTACAGCATTCACGACTTTGAGTGGTTATACCAGAATGATGCTTGCAGGTTTAGGTATCATCTTGGTATCATTCTTTTCAGCCAGCGGTCGGCTTTCATGTAAAAGCAATCCTAGCGGCTAATTAGCCTCTAGACTGCTTTTACAAGCAGTGGGAGAGAATGGCCCCCCCCCCCCCACCGTCTTCCGTGTTTTTCTCTGGCTCTCCTGTCTCAACAGGGAACCTGAGAATGCAGCCGGTGATTCAGCCAGCTGACCATAGAGCTGATCAGAGACCAGAGTGGCTCCAAACATCTCTATGGCCTAAGAAACCGGAAGCTACGAGCATTTTATGACTTAGATTTCGCCGGATGTAAATAGCGCCATTGGGAAATTGGGGAAGCATTTTATCACACCGATCTTGGTGTGGTCAGATGCTTTGAGGGCAGAGGAGAGATCTAGGGTCTAATAGACCCCAATTTTTTCAAAAAAGAAGGCCATGGAATGCCCAGGTGGCACAAACCCCCCCCAAATGACCCCATTTTGGAAAGTAGACACCCAAAGCTATTTGCTGAGCGGTATAGTGAGTATTTTGCAGACCTCACTTTTTGTCACAAAGTTTTGAAAATTAAAAAAAGAAAAAAAAAATTTTTATTTTTGTCTTTCTTCATTTTCAAAAACAAATGAGAGCTGCAAAATACTCACCATGCCTCTCAGCAAATAGCTTGGGGTGTCTACTTTCCAAAATGGGGTCATTTGGGGGGGGTTTGTGCCACCTGGGCATTCCATGACCTCCGAAACTGTGATAGGCAGTGAAGAGTGAAATCAAAAATGTACACCCTTAGAAATCCTGAAGGCGGTGATTGGTTTTCGGGGTCCCGTACGCGGCTAGGCTCCTAAAAAGTCCCACACATTTGGTATCCCCGTACTCAAGAGAAGCAGCAGAATGTATTTTGGGGTGCAATTCCACATATGCCCATGACCTGTGTGAGCAATATATCATTTAGTGACAACTTTGTGCAAAAAAATAAAAAAATAAAAAATAAATTGTCACTTTCCCGCAACTTGTGTCAAAATATAAAATATTCCATGGACTCAACATGCCTCTCAGCAAATAGCTTGGGGTGTCTACTTTCCAAAATGGGGTCATTTGGGGGGGGTTTGTGCCATCTGGGCATTTTATGGCCTTCAAAACTGTGATAGGTAGTGAGGAGTAAAATCAAAAATGTACGCCCTTAGAAATCCTGAAGGCAGTGATTGGTTTTCGGGGCCCCGTATGCGGCTAGGCTCCCAAAAAGTCCCACACATGTGGTATCCCCATACTCAGGAGAAGCAGCTAAATGTATTTTGGGGTGCAATTCCACATATGCCCATGGCCTGTGTGAGCAATATATCATTTAGTGACAACTTTTTGTAATTTTTTTTTTTTTTGTCATTATTCAATCACTTGGGACAAAAAAAATGAATATTCAATGGGCTCAAAATGCCTCTCAACAATTTCCTTGGGGTGTCTACTTTCCAAAATGGGGTCATTTGTGGGGGTTTTGTACTGCCCTGCCATTTTAGCACCTCAAGAAACGACATAGGCAGTCATAAATTAAAGGCTGTGTAAATTCCAGAAAATGTACCCTAGTTTGTAGGCGCTATAACTTTTGCGCAAACCAATAAATATACACTTATTGACATTTTTTTTACCAAAGACATGTGGCCAAATACATTTTGGCCTAAATGTATGACTAAAATTGAGTTTATTGGATTTTTTTTAGAACAAAAAGTAGAAAATATCATTTTTTTTCAAAATTTTCGGTCTTTTTCCGTGTATAGCGCAAAAAATAAAAACGGCAGAGGTGATCAAATACCATCAAAAGAAAGCTCTATTTGTGGGAAGAAAAGGACGCAAATTTCGTTTGGTTACAGCATTGCATGACCGCGCAATTAGCAGTTAAAGCGTCGCAGTGCCAAATTGTAAAAAGTGCTCTGGTCAGGAAGGGGGTAAATCCTTCCGGGGCTGAAGTGGTTAATAACAGAGTCTGGCAGTGTCCAAACTTCACAACAGCCACTGATTGTGGGAATTTGTTTGCAACTCAAAGGCAACTACCCCTGGAGATTGCATTGACAACACCTAACAAGACAGACAGAGTCAGGCAAAGTACAAAGCAGGAAGCAAAATTAAAGGTTCAGACAAGATAGGTAGACTGAGAATAAGACAATTAGCAAATCAGGTAAGTTGCAACCAGAACAACAATCGTCAGTAAATACCTTAGGATAGTCAGAAGCTGAAGGTCAATTTAGGTCAGGAACTACTAAGGATAGGTGGAGTAAGCCCAAAGCCAGGAACATACAAGGGCTATTCATCAGCTGTTTTCCTAAACCCTACTTTTTCTTTCCAATAAAATAGTTCTACTGAGTTCCTCCACAATATCAGCTGCTAAACTGATCATAAAATCATCCTGCGCATAAAATTGGAAAACACCATACCTCAACTACTCATTGGCCCACCTCCATTGGAATGTATTCGAAAAGCAGGTCTGCTGGATTATGAGACATGATTTCCTTACCCCCTGTCACTCAAACATAACAATTTTATCCACAATTTTTGCACAAGAAATGCAGTGATTTTTTACATTGGCTAGTAATAGTTTTAGTGATTGATAAATAACCTGCAATTAAAGTTGTGAAGACCCATGGTCCAAATATGAATTGGCACTATGAGCAAAGGGGCACATTATCAAATCCAATATAAATGCTGTAATAATTGTTATGCTGAAGTTTGGCTTTAAAGTGTAACTCCACTTTTGGTCTTCAGGTCTGGTATGGATTCTAAGGGCATCTCCACTCCAAGATTAAAAAAAAAATGGCGTGGAGGTCCCTCCAAAATCCATACTAGACCCTTATCCGAGCATGCAGTCTGGAGGTCAGGATAGGGGGGACGAGCGAGCGCCCCCCCCCTCCTGAACCATACCAGGCCACATGCCCTCAAAATGGGGAGGGTGCTTTGGGGTGCCCCCCAAAGCACCCTGTCCCCATGTTGATGGGGACAAGAGCCTCTTCCCGACAAGAATGGGGTTGGGTGGGCAATTCCATGGCAAATGAGGTTTAATGTAGAAAAATTTAAAATAATGCATTTGGGTGACAAAAATATGAATGCAATCTATAAACTGGGGGGAGAACCTCTGGGGGAATCTAGGATGGAAAAGGACCTGAGGGTCCTAGTAGATGATAGGCTCAGCAATGGCATGCAATGCCAAGCTGCTGCTCACAAAGCAAACAGAATATTGGCATGCATTAAAAAGGGGATCAGCTCCAGAGATAAAGTGATAATTCTCCCGCTCTACAAGACTCTGGTCTGGCCACACCTGGGGTATGCAATCCAGTTCTGGGCACCAGTGCTCAGGAAGGATGTACTGGAAATGAAGCGAGTACAAAGAAGGGCAACTAAGCTAATAAAGGGTCTGGAGGATATTAGTTATTCTCTCTGGAGAAGAGACGCTTGAGAGGGGATATGATTTAAATTTTTAAATACCGTACTGGTGACCCCACAATAGGGAGAAAACTTTTATCCCTATTGTGGGGTCACCAGTACGGAAGGGAGTTTAACAAGACACTTGGACATTCATTAAAATTAGAAGAAAAGAAGTTTGACCTTAAACTATTTAGAGGGTTCTTTACTGTAAGAGCAGCAAAGATGTGGAATTCCCTTCCACAGGCGGTGGTCTCAGCAGGGAGCATCCATAGTTTAAAAAAAAAACTATTAGATAAGCACGCGAATGATCGCAAAATACAGGGATATACAATGTAATACTGACATATAATCACACACATAAAAAAAAAAAAAAAACATTCAGTTTCTAGACACTATGATGTAGTGCACCATAGAGACCCCTCCAGCACACTATATATGGGGATTGATAAATATAAACCCCATTGGAGGGGGAGCTCACTAGTTAGAGAAATTTCTAAACAGGAAATGTCTTGGATTTTTTGTCTCAAAACTTATGTACCTTTTGGTTTGAACGTGGACGCTGACATTAATGCATTTATTAACAACTCTAATGCCCCGTACACACGGTCGGATTTTCCGACGGAAAATGTGTGATAGGACCTTGTTGTCGGAAATTCCGACCGTGTGTGGGCTCCATCACACATTTTCCATCGGATTTTCCGACACACAAAGTTTGAGAGCAGGCTATAAAATTTTCCGACAACAAAATTCGTTGTCGGAATTTCCGATCGTGTGTACACAAATCCGACCCACAAAGTGCCACGCATGCTCAGAATAAATAAAGAACTGAAAGCTATTGGCTACTGCACCGTTTATAGTCCCGATGTACGTGTTTTAGGTCACCGCGTTCAGAATGATCGGATTTTCCGACAACTTTGTGTGACCGTGTGTATGCAAGACAAGTTTGAGCCAACATCCGTCGGAAAAAAATCCTTGGATTTTGTTGTTGGAATGTCCGATCAATGTCCTACCGTGTGTACGGGCATTAGTCTGCATTTTCCGTCACTGTCCATTTTATCTTTGGCCATTGATTTTTATGAGTCCTATGGCTTTTATGACATTATGTAGACTTCCTACTGATCCATTTTTTCTTTCTAATGCCTCCTCAATTGAGACTATGATTGACCATCATGGTTAACATGAGTGGATATTTTTGGTCATAAGATACCTATTTTGTATGCACTTTATACTGTATCTGTTTATCAATTTTTATCAATCGTATAATGTGTATTTATCTATGACTTATGTTTTGAGTCCTCACACAATTTTTTGACAATTTCAAGGGATGAATTTTTGTCTCATCTGTTGAGATATATATATATATATATATATATATATATATATATATATATATATATATATATATATATATTATATTAATTGCATTTAATTTAATTTATTACCATTGAACATATAATATGACAATGGTTTATTGTTTTGCTCTTAGGAGTAATATCAGACAATCTTTATGGTGTCCACTAGGTTTAACTCTGCTCAGGACTGGGTGTGTCACCTCTATAAACATCTGAGTCACTTCCGGTGTGCGCCTATACAATGGGACACTTTTTTATATTCTTTATATTTCTTTACATTTCTTTATTTCTTAAGTGTTCATTTTTTAAGTTTAGTTGGTTTACGCTACTGCTCTTTGTTCTGGATCCAGTTGCGGACTCGATTATTAGGGCCTTTTTCGTGTTGCGGGTGTCTGTACGCTATTAAGTACGACTGACATATATTTACATCACTGCGCATGTGCACCAATGTGTGGGGATTCAGAACGAGGTCTGGTGCGCAATGTTTAGTATAATTGGAGGTGACGCAGTGCGCCGTCCGTGCACCTGGAAGACGTAAGTTATTACGAAACGCGTAGGATGGAGCGACGCACTGCCGTCACCTCTTACTTCATATACCCAGAGGACGGGTTGTCTGCTTGTGCTCTGGCTGGCACAGCAGACTTCAGGCTTTTTACTATCTACAACACTGTAAGTGTGTTTCTTTTGTTTTAATATATGGAATAAATTACGGTTTTACACTATGGAGTCTCTATATATTTTTATGCACCGTGGGATTTCCATCATGATCTGATCGGTCGGGAGGGGACCACCCGGTATTGGTGTTTTTGAAGCCATCCAGTATTTCTCTGCACGCATTCCTTGATCCTCTGTCATGGGGGATCATGGAACTCTGGTAAGAGTCCATTTCTGTTGATTTGGTGGTGGATTCAACTATAAATTCCTATCCAACCTTTTTTGAAGAAAGTCTGCCTGCATCTTATGGACTTTTTATTTATTTATGTTTGCACGGGTGTTTTCTTTTTTCCTTAAACGTTCACTTTTGGTTTTAATTAATTTTCATTTATCCATTCACCAGATGTTTTTTTTCACAATCATTTTTGGACTCAACATGAACGTTTAATTCACATTTTGTATTTGATGTACCATATTTCAACTTAATAAGCATAAATTTATTAATGGTTCATTATCATTATGTATATGCACAATTAGATGTTTGGGCAATATTTAATGAGTTTATGATTTTCATTATCATTAGATGAATTTATGAGATCAATTTTGATTACTGCCAATAATCGTTTGGTAGCGCGATTCTAGTTTTTTCCAATTTGTTTTCTTGTACCTATGTTTACATGAGAATTGCAGCTTTTGAGGGGCTGTATTTTAGATACAGCTCCATTTGCTATTTGTCTTAGCGCAGTTTTTTCATATTTTAATCACACACATAGGTTGGACTTGATGGACTTGTGTCTTTTTCAACCTCACCTACTATGTAACTTTGTAACCCTGGTCATTGGTTGTCGGGGTCTGCGGGCGGGGGGCTTATCGGAATCTGGGAGCCCCCTTTAACAAGGGGACCCCCAAATCCCACCCCTCCATGTGAATGGGTATCGGGTACATTGTACTCCTACCCATTCACCAAAAAAGTGTCAAAAAGTAAAAACCACAATAGACAGTTTTTGACAATTCCTTTATTAAAAAAAAAAAGTGTCCCGTGATGTACATCCATCGTCAATCATGCCGCCTGACAGACCCAAAAAATAGAAAAAAAAAAAAACTAAAAAGCTCAGCCTCCATAGGAGGGCTCCCTCCAACTGCTGTCTTTTCCCTTTGACAGCTCCTATATAGGCAAGGGTAGGGCCACCCGCTGATGCAACCGTATGACCCTGCCCCTGTCTGACGTCACATGACATCAGAAGGGGCGGGGTCACTCGGTTACGCCACTGGGTGGCCCCGCCCTTCTCTATATAACAGCTGTCACAGCCAAAAGACAGCAGTCGCCAGTAGGTCTCCCATATATAACAGCTGTCACAACCAAAAGACAGCAGTCACCAGGAGGCCTCCCATCGAGGCTAATCTTTTTTATTTTTTAATAAAGGAATTGTCAGAAACTGTCTGTTGTGGTTTTTACATTTTGACACTATTTTTGGTGAATGGGTAAGGGTAGAATATACCCAATACCCATTCACCTGGCGGGGCGGGATCTTTGGGCCCCCTTGTTAAAGGGGCTTCCAGATTCTGATAACCTCCCCGCCCGCAGACCCCAACAACTGATGGCCATGGTTGTCGGGAAGAGGCCCTCGTCCCCAGCAACATGGGAGCAAGGTTCTTTGGGGGGCACCCCAAAGCACCCTCCTCATGTTGAGGGCAAGCTGCCTGGTATGGTTCAGAAGGGGGAGCACCCACTTGCCCCCCCCCCTTTCCTGGCCTGCCGGGCTGCTTGCTCAGATAAGGGTCTGGTATGGATTTTGCAGGGGACCCAGGCCAAATTTTTTTTTTACATTTTGGCATGGAGTTTCCCTTAAAATCAATACCAGAAGCAAAGGGCGCAGGAACGGGCCCTGCTGTTAAAAAATATTTAAAAAAATGTAATTACATGCCCCAGTCAAACAGGTGCAGAAGAATGGGCCTTGGGTGATGGTGGTGCCAGAACACTGTAACCCCTCACAGTTACTTTTGTTGTGCACAGGAATGTACCCTGCTGTTAAAAATTATTTCAAAAATTTAAATTATATGCCCCAGTCAAACAGGTGCAGAAAAATTTGGCCTTGGTTGTTGGTGGTGCCCTAAACCAAAAATATTGTTGGAAGCTAGCATCATCAAGATTCAGGAACAGGATAGGCAGCATAGGCAGTCTTCAATCAGTTACATCAGCATCAGGGGCTTGATAGCTGCTGATCCAGGACTGATTCATTTTTATAAATGTGAGCCTATCAACGAAGTCTGCAGACAGGTGCTCTCTTTGATCTGTTACAAACCCTCCAGCAGCACTGAATGTCCATTCAGAAAGTACGCTGGATGCAGGACAGGCCAGTAGCTCAATTGCATATTGCGCAAGTTCTGGCCAGTGGTCCATCCTCAAGACCCAGTAACCCAATGGATGCTCTGTTGGAAAGGTCTCCAAGTCTGCTCTCGCACCTAGATATTCCTGCACCATATGGTTGACCCTAGATATTTCTGCAACCATATGGTTGCTTGAACCTATCAGCCCTGGGCGCTGAGGACTAAAGAATTGTTTAAAGGCATCGGTCAGGCGGCCACCTTCTCCAATGCTCTTCCTCTGACCGAACGAAGCCTCAGAACACGTTGTCCAGCACCATGAAATGGTAACCTCCCAAGGTCTGGAAAGGCAGTACACAAACTTTACTTCAAGGCATCCTGAAGGTGTTTCGTCCTCTGATCCCTGCACCTGCAGAGCTGACAGAATCTCTGCCCCAGTGTGGCTCCTGTCCCCTAGACAGACCAACTGAAGCACTGCATGGCATCTTTTAGCCTGACTGCTTGCCTAGCCCCTTGAAGGCTTAGGGAGCACTGCTGGTTCAGGGGACAATTTAGCAGAAAAGGCCATAGAGGAAGAAGAAAAGGAGGAGGGGGTGGAGCAGACAGATGTGGCACAATCATCACCAGCTTTTTGGAGGCGTGGTGGCTGAACAAGCTCCAACACTGAACCCTGTCCTTCATCCTTCCCAGCTGCGAGCAGAGTTAGCCAGTGTGCCGTGAAGGAAAAGTAACATTCCTGACCATGCCTGCTGGACCATGAGTCAGTGGTAATATGAACCTTGCTGCTGACCGCCCTGTCCAACGAGGCCAAAACATTGCCTTCCACAGTAGACAGCAGAGAGCTAGAATGGCCTTACATGAAAATAAATGTATTTTTGGAACCTGCCACTGTGGTAAAGCACATTCCACAAATTCACGAAAGAGGGCAGAGTCTACCAGCTGAAAAGTAGTAGACGCTGAGCATGTGGATGGCTGGGACAGTATTTTTTTTTTACGGTTCAGCAACTGGAGTAGCAAAATTTGCCTGCTGAAATCAACTGGTGGTGTACTGCTAGCAGATTGGCTGCAAGTACTTGTGGCACCTATTGCCATACCTTCATTCCTCTCAGTGCAGGTTTTTGAGAGGACTTGAGGTATACTAGGGATTGAGATCCCAGATGAGGAGCAAGGAGAAGTCCGCCTTTTTTTATGACGTGGGTCTTTCAGGTGCTGTTGCCAACGGACTGCATGGCAGCTTGTCATATGTCTTGTCAAGCATGTGGTGCCCAAGCGGCTGGTGTTCTGGCCTGGTAAGCTGGCCCCTGGAGGACATCCTGCCTTGTTGGGGTTGTGCTTCCTTCTCCTCCTCCTCACTTTCCTCCTCTCTTCTCCCAGGCACCCAAGTACAGTCAGTGACCTCATCATCCCCTCCCTCCTCTTCATTGGAGTAAACTTGGCAGTATGCTGCAGCTGGGGGAACATGACTGCTAGTTTCCTGTCCTTCTGTGGCTCTCTAGGCTCACGTTACTCCCTTCCTCAACCTGGGAACCAACATCGGAGCCTTCAGATTGTAAACTAGTATGAGCCTGGGTGACAGAGGATGAGGACGGCTTAGTTATCCACTTCACCAACTCTTCTGCATGTTGTGGTTCAATAACACAGCCCGCAGCAAACAAAAAGGACAAGCGTGCCTCGCCCGCAGAGGATGCAGAAGATGTCCATGACCACCACTTATCACTGTAGGCACAGAGGCTGCTTGCCACCCTTTTAGTAGCCTGTGAGCATCTACCTCTCCTTGGTGGCTTTCCAGACAGGATGGGGATTTTTTTTCACACCGCACTACACTGTATTATATACTGTACACCGACTGCACTGTATTATATACTGTACACTGACTGCAATGTATTATATCCTGTACACACTGTATTATATACTATGTACACCACATGCACTGTATAATATACTGTACACAGACTGCACTGTATTATATACTGTACACCACCTGAAGTGTATTATATACTGTACACACTGTATTATATACTGTGTACACCGCCTGCACTGTATTATATACTGTACACGAATGCACTGTATTATATATTGTACACCGCCTGAAGTTTATTATATACTGTACACCGCCTGCACTGTATTATATGCTGTACACCAACTGCACTGTATTATATACTGTACCCACTGTATTATATACTGTGTACACCACCTGCACTGTATTATATAGTGCTTTGCAAAAGTATTCACCCCCTCCCCCTTGGCATTTTTCGTGTTTTGTTACCTCATAACCTGGAATTAACATGGATTATTTGAGGATTTGCATCATTTAATTTACAGAACATGCCCACAACTTTGAAGATGTTTTTTTTATTGTGAAGCAAACAACAAATTGGACAAAATAACAGAAAAGGCCAATGTGCATAACTATTCACCCCCCTAAAGTCAATACTTTGTAGAGCACCTTTTGCGGCTATCACAGTTCCAAGTCGCTTTGGATAAGTCTCTATGAGCTTGCCACATCTTACCACTAGGATTTTTGCCCATTCCTCCTTGCAAAACTGCTCCAGCTCCTTGAAGTTGGATGGTTTGCACTTGTGAACAGCAATCTTTAAGTCTGACCACAGATTTTCTATTGGATTGTGGTCTGGGCTTTGACTAGGCCATTCCAACACATTTACATGTTTCCCCTTAAACCACTCAAGTGTTGCTTTAGCAGTGTGTTTGGGGTCATTGTCCTGCTGGAAGGTGAACCTCCGTCCTAGCCTCAAATCACGCACAGGGTGGTACAGGTTTTGCTCAAGAATATCCCTGTATTTAGCACCATCCATCTTTCCCCCAACTCCGACCAGTTTCCTAGTCCCGACTGCTGAAAAACATCCCCACAGCATGATGCTGCCACCACTATGTTTCACTGTGGGGATGGTGTTCTTTGGGTGATGTGATGTGTTGGGTTTACGCCAGACATAACGTTTTTTTTGATGGCCAAAAAGTTCAATTTTAGTCTCATCAGACCAGATCACCTTCCTTCATACATTTTGGGAGTCTCCCACATGCCTTTTCGCAAAACTCAAAACGTGCCTTATTGTTTTTTGCTGAAAGTAATGGCTTTCTTCTGGCCACTCTGCCATAAAGCCCAACTCTATGGAGCGTACGGTTTATTGTTGTCCTATGTACAGATACTCCAGTCTCTGCTGTGGAACTCTGCAGCTCCTCCAGGGTTACCTGTGCTGCCTCTCTGATTAATGCCCTCCTTGCCCGGTCCGTGAGTTTTGGTTTGTGGCCGTCTCTTGGCAGGTTTGTTGTTGTGCCATGTTCTTTCCATTTGGTTATGATAGATTTGATGGTGCTCCTAGGGATCATCAAAGATTTGGATTTTTTTTATAACCTAACCCTGACTTGTACTTCTCAACAACATTATCCCTTACTTGTTTGGAGAGTTCCTTGGTCTTCATGGCAGTGGTTGGTTAGTGGTGCCTCTTGCTTAGGTGCTGCAGCCTCTGTACACTGCCTGCACTGTATTATATACTGTACACCGCCTGCACTGTTTTATACACTGTACACCGCCTCAAGTGTATTATATACTTTACACCAACTGCACTGTATTATATACTGTAGACCACTTGCACTGTACTATATACTGTATACTGCCTGCACTTATATACTGTATGCCGACTGCACTGTATTATTTACTGTACACTGACTGCAATGTATTATATACTGTACACTGCCTGCACTTTAATATATACTGTACACTGACTGCACTGTATTATATATAGTATGCTGACTGCACTGTATATGTATATATATATATATATATATATATATATATATACACCGTATTTATCGGCGTATAACACACACTTTTTTCCCCTGAAATTTAGGGGAAAATCGTGGGTGCGTGTTATACGCCGATCCCCCGCCGATTGTGAGCTCTTCGGCCGCTCTCAGCGGCTTCTGGCTCTTCTCGGCGGCTCTCGCCCGCCTTCGGCCATTCTCGGCGGCTCTCACCTGCTTTCGGCAATTCTCGGCGGCTCTCGGCCGCTTTCGGCGCCTCTCGCAGTCCCGCGGGAGCTGCCGAAAGCCGAGTGCGTCCGAGAGCGGCCGAGAGCCACCGAGAAAGGCCGAAAGCGGCCGAGAGCTGCCGAGAATGGCCGAAGGCGGGTGAGAGCCGCCGAGAATGGCCGAAGGCGGCCGAGAACGGCGGCGCCATTTTCAAAGATGATGCAAATGACACAGGCTACAGAGTAACACTGACAAGGCTGCAATCGGGACAAGGCTGCAATGGGGGACAAGGCTGCAATGGGGACAAGGCTGCAATGGGGGACAAGGCTGCAATGGGGGACAAGGCTGCAATGGGGGACAAGGCTGCAATGGGGACAAGGCTGCAATCAGGGACAACACTACAGATGGACACTGACAAGGCTGCAGATGGACACTGATGAGGCTGCATTGATGGGCATTTAAATGTAAATTTTTTTTTCCTTAAACTTTCCTCCTAAAAGTTTTTTTCCTTAAAATTCCCTCCTAAACTGTGGGTGCGTGTTATACGCCGGCGCGTGTTATACGCCGATAAATACGGTATATATATATACACACAGTATCTCACAAAAGTGAGTACACCCCTCAAATTTTTGTAAATATTTTATTATATCTTTTCATGTGACAACACTGAAGAAATGACACTTTGCTACAATGTAAAATAGAGTGTGCAGCTTGTATAACAGTGTAAATTTGCTGTCCCCTCAAAATAACTCAACACACAGCCATTAATGTCTAAACCGCTGGCAACAAAAGTGAGTACACCCCTGAAGTGAAAAAGTCCAAATTGGGCCCAATTAGCCATTTTCCCTCCCTGGTATCATGTGACTCATTAGTGTTACAAGGTCTCAGGGGGAGCAGGTGTGTTAAAGGCTATAAAAAAGATGGCCAAGACCCTGAAACTGAGCTGAAGCATGGTGGCCAAGACCATACAGCAGGTTAACAGGGCAGGTTCCACTAGGAACAAGTCTCGCCATGGTTGACCAAAGTAGTTGAGTGCATGTGCTCATTGTCATATCCAGAGTAGGGATGAGCTTCGAGTTCGAGTCGAACTCATGTTTGACTCGAACATCGGCTGTTTGCCAGTTCACTGAACAGCAAACAATTTGGGGTGTTCGCGGCAAATTCGAAAGCCATGGAACACCGGAGGAAGAACCAGAAGAAGATGGAGGAAGAAACCGAAGGAAGATAGAAGATAGAAGATAGAAGAAAGAAGAAAGAAGATAGAAGAAAGAAGATAGAAGAAAGAAGAAACATTTAAATAAAGGAATTGTCAAAAACTGTCTCTTGTCATTTTTAACATTTTTGACAGTTTTTTAGTGAAATGGTAGGAACCATTTCACACAGGGGGGAGGGCTGGGATCTGGGGGTCCCCGCCCGCAGACCCCCACAACCACTGGGCAAGGGTTGTGGGGATGAGGCCCTTGTCCCCAGCAACATGGGGACAAGGTGTTTTGGGGGGCTACCCCAAAGCACCCTCCATATGTTGAGGGCATGTGGCCTGGTACGGTTCAGGAGGGGGGGCCACTCTCTCGTCCCCCCTCTTTTCCTGCGGCCTGCCAGGTTGTGTGCTCAGATAAGGGTCTGGTATGGATTTTTGGGGAGACCCCATGCCATTTTTTTTAAACTTTGGCACGGGGTGCCCCTTAAAATCCATACCAGACCTGAAGGGTCTGGTATAGATTTTGAGGGGGACCCCACGCCATTTTTTTTTAAAATTTTGGCCAGGGTTCCCCTTAATATCCATACCAGACCTGAAGGGCCTGGTATGGAATTTAGAGGGACCCCCCCACGTCATTTTTTTTTTAAATTTTGGTTTTTATCAATGAACTTTTATGTGTATTGTTGGACCAGCAATTCATTAACAGCCGCGAGTAGTTTTAAATGACTTTTTTTTGAGATGTCATTTTGCTGTCAGACTGTTCTAAACACGGGAAACATGCGCCCCTTTACAGGCATACTATAGACACCCCCCAGGTACGAAATTTAAAGGGATATTACCTTTTTATTGTGTCACTTTAAGCATTATTAAAATCACTGCTCCTGAAAAAATGGAGTACAAAGACAACTGTGTCTTGCCTACAGTCAAGCATGGTGGTGGGAGTGTCATGGTCTGGGGCTGCATGAATGCTACCAGGACTGGGGAGCTACAGTTCATTGAGGGAACCATGAATACCAACCTGTACTGTGACATACTGAAGCATAGCATGATCCCCTCCCTTCAGAGACTGGGCCACAGGGCAGTATTCCAACATTATAACGACCCCAAACACACCTCCAAGATGACCACTGCCTTGCTAAAGAAGCTGAGGGTAAAGGTGATGGACTGGACAAGCATGTCTCCAGACTTAAACCCTACTGAGCATCTGTGAGGCACCCTCACATGGAAGGTGGAGGAGCGCAAGGTCTCTAATATCCACCAGCTCCATGATGTCATCATGGAGGAATGAAAGAGGACTCCAGTGGCAACCTGTGAGCTCTGGTGAACTCCATGCCCAAGAGGGTTAAGGCAGTGCTCCAGCAATAATAAATAATGGTGGCCACACAAAATATTGATACTTTAGGCCCAATTTGGACATTTTCACTTAGTGTACTCACTTTTGTTGCCATCGGTTTAGACATTAATGGTTGTGTGTTGAGTGATTTTGAGGGGACAGCAAATTTACACTGTTATACAAGCTGTACAGTCACTACTTTACATAGTAGCAAAGTGTAATTTCTTCAGTGTTGTCACATAAAAAGATATAATAAAATATTTACAAAAATGTGAGGGGTGTACTCACTTTTGTGAGATACTGTATATACTAAACTGCCCGCACGCCACTAACTAACCTGCCTAATCTAGCTCAAGTTCTCTCAATCTCCACGTTATCACACTACATACGGCCACCGTGTAAGCAGCCTTATATAGTGTGGGGCGTGGACTTAGGCTTCTGAGTCATGATTGACCAAAGGTACCCAGCCTTTGGCCAATCATGGGTCTCACAGTAGATCTTGCTATGATTGGCCAAAGCATGCAGGTCAGATGCATGCTTTGGCCAATCAGCAGCTGTCAATGCACTGCGATCTCGGCACGGCACCCTACATTCGACTCCAACATCCAGACCATCCCTAATGGTGATATTAGCTTTCTATTTATTAGCACTGGGATGGATAAGACATTTGTATTTGAAGACAAATTAAAATAAATACAAATAAAAAAAATAATCTTTCATGTTCTAATATCCTGTTTTTATTCAAGATCAGCATAATACATAATACATGATTTGTTAAAAAATACTTTCTGATGTATTTTTCACATATAACCCTGTGAGAAAATACTTGCACATGAGAAATACATGATAAGAAGATAAAGTCCAACACCAGCCAAAATATTTATTTTTTATTTTGGATAGTGGGGAAAACTTAATATTTCTGTCTGTGACCTCACTGGGGAGATTTTCTCTCACTTCCTTTTTCTCTAGCACCCATGCAAGAAATGAGCTGTATGGTAGTCATCGGGAAAGGAAAGCACGGATAGCAATAAAAACAATGTCAGAAGGTCTAACCCTTCCTTCAACAAAAACATGTTTTTGTCCTCATTTGAGATGTATTTAATTTTTTAATGAGGCAGGAGTTAAGCTCCCTTTTATATGTTTACCTATTTATTGTTATCAGATGTTTTGCAAAAAGATCTTAATATCTCAGGCCAAGGTTTACATATAAAACTGAAAAGAAAAACCTCCTCCTACAGTCAGTGGCATATCATCCATGTGTGCAGGGTGTGCGGTGAACACGGGCCAACATGGTAGGGGGGCCCACTGCTCCCTGAAACACACTGCCCACACAGAATAAGTAAAAATAGGTCCATAACATTTCCTTGGACCCCATGATTTCAATCACAGGGGCCCATGAGGTGGTAGCATTGGTGGACCTTTTTATTTTCGGCTCTAAGGTGGAGGCAGCTAAAGCCGCTTTTTCCGATGCTTGGATTATAGTTCCGGCAGCTCAGTGACTCCAGGGGGTGGAGCTTGGGTGATGGAGCAGTGATGTATACACACAGCAGTCTGTAGTGTGACTGCTCCTTGCTGCCGGGTGCCCCCTGTGCTGTGGTTGATGACCGGATACAGAAGTCTTCCTTCACAGGCTTTACCTGAGCTTTGGTTCTCTGTGGGATCTGTATCTGTCAGCTGTGAACCAGTCTGTGAAGGAAGACTTCCTCTGCTGTGGCCAGCAATCAGAGGTATATGTAGTGAGCCCTTCAGTTTATTAGCAGTGCTGCTGAATGGGGAGCTAAGGAGAGAATGTGTGTGTGCAGGCTGCCCACAACTTTACACACACAGCAGGTCAGCAGCCCAAGGAGGAGGGGGGGCAGTGAATGTATTTGATCCATACAGTAGCTCCCTGCTGGCTCCTCCCTGACTCACCACCCTTTCCATCCATGTAGTAAGCTGTAAGGGGCAAGCAGTAGGCCGACACAGAGGGTTGTGTTGTAGCAGACAGTGGGCTTTAAGAAGCTTGTCCTGTTATACCATCTCTTCAGACTAGAGAGAGGCAGAAAAATCTGAATTGGGGGTAATTTAAGGGGAGAGTACTCTGTACTGGTAATTGCGGCAGGGAGGGGGATTGTCAATATTTGTTGTATACTTGTCAATGTGGTATCCACCTCTGAGCCAGAGGAGTATCATTCCTGGGTACAACGTATGCACCACACCCATGGATGAGATATGTCAGGCACTACAGCTACATCTGTCACTAAGTACAACCCCAAACCCCAGGCTGCAGAGCTGGTACCGGTCCATGGCCTGTCAGATGCCAGGCCCCATTGCCCTTGGGAGGAGAGAAGCTGCTTGTTTCTATTATGTCAGATTCTGTGAGCCAGGTTGCCTCCTGTGAGATCAACACATCAGCGCACATTAGATTCCCATAAGAGGGGAACCCTTTTGTCAACTGCGCTTGTGCCGATTGTAGGGTTCCCTCCTTCAGAATCTAATGCCAGCTGCTCTGGCTGAGTCTGTAGCACTGGGGAGAGGCTGCATAAACATACATTGAGAGGTTTTACTGCAAAGAGAAAACTGCATCTGGTGGCAGGCTACAGGTGGCAAGTGACACACAGTTTTTGGCGGCAGGCGATGATGGCAAGTGGCACGCATCTGGTGGCAGGCTATGGGTGTCAAGTGACACACTACATCTGGTGGTAGGCTATGGGTGGCAAGTGACACTCTGCATCTGGTGGCAGGCAACGGTGGCAAGTGACACGCATATGGTGGCAGGCATCAATGGCAAGTGACATGCTGCATCTGGTGGCAGGTGACACTGGCAAGTGACAATCCACATCTGGTGGCAGGCGAAGGTGGCAAGTGACACATTGCATCTGGTGGCAGGCGACAGTGGCAAGTGACATGCTGCATCTGGTGGCAGGCGACGATGGCAAGTGATACGCTGCATCTGATATCAGGCGACAGTGCCAAGCCGCATTTGGTGCCAGGCAACGGTGGCAAGTGACACACTGCATCTGGTGGCAGGCAATGGTGGCGAGTGACACGCTGCATATGGTGGCAGGTGATGGTGGCAAGTGACAATCTGCATCTGGTAGCAGGCGACAGTGGCAAGTGAGAGGCTGGATCTGGTGGCAGGCAATGGTGGCAAGTGACACACTCAGGGCTCCACTGATTCTGCATTATGGTGAGTTGAACTATTCCATTATATATTACAATGTAGTAAAATAAATAATGTGATTTAGTCATCCTTACACTATATTGAGCAGGTTGAAATTTCGTGCCAAAAATACAGTGCTGCTATACAGTGCTGCTAAGTTTAAACACCACCAGCCTGGATTCCCCTCCCTCCACTTCTCTCAGCACTCTCAGTCAGTGTGCTCCAATGCTGCCTGTAAAAAGATGTCTACAGGGTGGAGGCAGGGCTGCCGTCTGCCGCTGACAAGTGCTGGCCGGATGAGAACTTATTCCCTGAGTTCCCGTTGGGAGGGATGCTGGCTGCAGGAGTTCATTCTGAGAGAGGTGGAGGGAGAATCCAGACCAGTGGTGTATCACCTTAGCGGTGCTGTATGTATTTAGTGGTAGGCTGATGTGTGGGGGGAGGTACATTGGCGGGGGGAGGTAAGTTGGCAGGGTTTTGTAAGATGTCAGGAGGGACTTTTGTGCAGGGACTTGAGAAGGGGGATTGAGATGGCAGGGAGGGGTGAGAGCAATGTTGGCAGGATGGTGGAAGGCCAGTACTGCTGCTGTGTGCCTGTAGCCAGCGTTAGTTGCTCCATGCATGCCACTGCCCAGTAGTGCTGGAGCAATGACTTAGGACCATATACTTTTCTACTATCTGCACTCCTCTCCCTGCACTAACTACCCACCACCATACAGTCCGCACTCCTCTCCCTGCACATACTAACCACCGCCATATACTCTGCACTCCTCTCCTGTATATACTACCCGCCACCATACACTCCGTACCCCTCTCCCTGCATCTACTACCCACCCCCCATACACTCCATACCCCTCTCCCTGCACATACTACCCACCACCATACACTCCATACCCCTCTATCTACACATATTACACACCTCCATACACTCCACACTCCTCTCCCTGCTCATACTACCCACCGCCATACACTCCACCCTCCTCTCCTGTATACAAAGTGAGGTAGATTGAGCGCACTCTGGGTGAGGATGCAGCCGATAAACCAGCACATAAATGATTTAAATAAAGTCCATTTGGCAATGTCCATAAAAGCAATAAAAACTAGTAGGAAGGAAGGCTGCCTGCTTGCAGATAGAAGTTGATCTGAAACGAAGTGAGGCAATAAGTGGGTGTGGTTTAAATTGTGCTAAATATTGGGTGTGGCTTAAAGGGGGTGTGGGTGTGGGTAATTGTGTCTGAGATGATTACATGTGCAGAATGCAGTAATGTAAAATAGGGAATGTACAGTTTCGAGTGTAGTGGGTAGTATATACAGGAGAGGAGAGGGAAAGAAAGCGGCTCCTTCTAAGAGTAGTTTATTAAAAATGTAATTGATTCAATGTAAAAAAATAGCAAATACACTCACAAACAGATGAGAGAGACAGGCATGTATAATGGGTGTCATCCGCACTTATCCAGAGGATGCAGGGCTGGGACCGGTGTGTGCCAGGAAGCTGTCCTCGATAGCGAACGCAGTGGTGGAGTCCCTTCACCTGGACACTGAAGGCATTGGAATCCACCACTGCGTTCGCTATCGAGGACAGCTTCTTGGTACACACCAGTCCCAGCCCTGCATCCTCTGGATAAGTGCGGATGACACCCATTATACATGCCTGTCTCTATCATCTGTTTGTGAGTGTATTTGCTATTTTTTTACATTGAATCCATTTCATTTTTAATATACTACGCTTAGAAGGTGCCGCTTTCTTTCCCTCTCCTCTCCTGTATATACTACCCACTACACTCGAAACTGTACATTCCCTATTTTACATTACTGCATTCTGCACATGTAATCATCTCAGACACAATTACCCACACCCACACCCCCTTTAAGCCACACCCAATATTTAGCACAATTTAAACCACACCCACTTATTGCCATGACATTCAGCTCGCCACAGTTTTAATATTCTCAATGGCTAGGGCCCACTTTTGATCTTGCACACGTGCCGACTGATTTCACGATACGCCCCTGAGTACAGTATTTAATAATGCTTGGTCTGATTAAAAGTCCCAGTGGATTGATTACTAAAGAACAAACTGGGATAGGGAAATCCCCTGTGATTTTCCTAAAATTTGCATTTTTATCATTTAAAGTCATTAGTTAAAACTTTTTATAGTTTTGGATAAAGCTGAGAAGGGTTAGAGTCTCTGAAAGGTTTTTATTTCAATCTGTGTTCCTATTGAATACATATCTTTTAACTCCCTATAACAGATAGAATAGGGAAACAAAGACAAAACAGATTTTTTGTAATATGAAGAAGAGCTATTTATTTATTTTGTCAATATTTTGCAGTCCATGCCTTCTTGTCACAATGATGCCCGTGTCTCCTTTTCTTGTTCGAGAATCACAGGGACAGAATGTGAAGGAAATCCTTACAATGGAGCTAGAGCAGAGTTAAACACTATTTTAACTCTTCCCTACTCTATCCAAAACCCATCAACACCCACCCCCACCCATTTATAATTTTGTTTATGAACACCCTCTAACGCTCTTTTTTGCTTACCTGAACCTGCCATCACATCCTTGCTAGAGCCTCTTCCACGAGTGGAGACTGATGATCGACCACAATCCCTGGTAATGAAGTCATTATGCTCCTGCAGTCCTTGTGCTTGAGAGGACCATGCTGCTGGACAGCTTGTAGACTTCACCTCCATAACATCTCTAAAATTCACCTCTTTTTAACTAATGAAAGCTACTCATTCACGCCCTTGTTGTCTCTCGCCTTGACCATTGCAACTCCTCCGCGTAAGCCTACCTCTTCATAGGCTATCCCCTCTTTAGTTTATCATAAATGCTGCTGCCAGACTTATCTACCTTACCAGCCGTTCAGTGTCTGCCACCCCTCTCCGCCAATCCCTACACTGGCTTCCTATCGCCCAGTGAATTAAATTCAAAATATTAACTGCAACATACAAAGCCATTCACAACTCTGCCCCCAGCTACATCACCAAACTTGTTTTCAAATATCACCCAAACTGTCTTCTCCGCTCCTCTCAAGACCTCCTGCTGTCAAGCTCTCTTGTCTCCTCTTCCCATGCTCGTCTCCAGGACTTCTTCAAAGCCTCTCCCATCCTCTCCTACTCTGGCTGCCTTCAGGCGATCCCTGGAAACTCACCTCTTTAAGGAAGCCTATCACACCTCCAACTAATCTTTTATCACTTCCATCAGCTCATTCCCCACAGTTACAACATTTTGTACCACTTGCCCCACCCTATTAGATTGTAAGCTCTTCTGAGCAGGGCCCGCTTGACCCTCTTGTATTTTATTGTATTGTAACTGTATTGTCTCCCTTTTATATTGTAAAGTGCTGCGTAAACTGTTGGCGCTATATAAATCCTGAATAATAATAATTTCATAGAGCTTTTCCAGAAATCAGCAAGGGCACACAGTTCTCAAAGATCTTTAGTAAGGAGAGGACATTCTTCTTTTTTTCCTATATCACTTTATAGAAGAAACTGTCTGGGATAATGAAACAAAGAGCAGACTATCCTCTTTTTCTTCCTTGGCCTTAAACCTGTAGAGTTTTTAACTAAACAAGGTTTGACTACTGCTCTGACCAAGTTTGTTGTCAAATCTGAAAAAAACTATGCTATTTAGTTGTCAAGTTATATGCATTAAGGGAAAGGACAACCCTCCCAAATGTGTGGATTAAAATGTGTTGTAAATCCAGATTCATATTCATGCTTTCATTTGCATTTATATACCCTGGGAATGCACACTAGAGGTTAAACCCATTGCTAATATAGGTCAACATACATCTCAATATTGGCCTGAGGTTCTCTTAAAGAAATCCTGTAGGTTCTGCCTTGGATACATTGCTGGTACATCTTGCTTAGTACAAATAATGAAGGGCTTTTCAAGCCTAAATTTTGCATTCAAAAAATCTGTGGAATGCTACTTCAATTTTTTTTATAGCACAATTAGTAAAGCTAGATGATGGTAGCTATTTGTGAACATGTTTTAGGTTTATATTCTATTTTGATTGTTAGAACAACAGATTACAAAATCAAGCTAATTTCTTGTATTTACTCCCTTTGTCTACTTCTTTGATGGATAAAGGGACATGATATAGTCATAGGTCAACAGCACTACTATCATACCAAGTAACATGTGATAGACATGCTGTTTTCTAGCATAGCTAAATTAAACCACCCCTGTTCTTTCCCTCCGACATTAAGCTAAACTATGTCAATCAGGTATTGACTGGGGTTAAGTCTCCTGAGCCAATACAGGCTGTTATTAAAAGCTGATTAGGCCAAAAAGAATTGCTTGCTTGCCACAATCACAGGATATGCTGACACCCTAATGAAGAACGCCAGGCCGATATACAAGACCACCTCTTTGTCTCATTGTAAATGCTTTGAAAAATGTACTTAATGTTTGTACAGCACTCATTGGCATTTTTAATAACTTTTTGTCCACAGAGCATCCTCAGATTGCCCTGCTCAGCCCTTTACAGGGAGGAAAGTGAAAGGATAGGTTGGAAAGCTTTGTCTGATCACTGTTGTTTCCCTAGAGAAGCCAGTACTGAGACTGTCTGCAGAGAGAAAAACCACCTCCATAGCCTATCCCAAACAGGAACACAGCAAACACCATGAAATATTCAAATAATATGGTTGTCTATAGCCAGCCTTAAAAGATGTATTGACATGTGTTTTGTGTGTTCTCCAGTATACAAAATGCATGGACATGAAAACTCTGTTTTAATAGAGGCAATTTCTATAAAATGCACAGACATGGAAAAATATTTTATTTTAATAATGGCGTTTTTTATGAACTCCTTTATTGAAGAGCAATGTTCTACATGCTGCATTTTTCTTGCACTGACCTGCATTTTGCTTTATGTCAGTTGAACAGAGACCTTCAAATGTATGTTAGTGCATTGGGAGCTGGAAGGGGAGGCGCTTAGCTTGCAAAAGTAGGGGAGCACAGGGAAAATCTCAGCAGTGTGATGCCATTTTACTCTAAAGAGTAAGCAGGAGACACAAAAGCTGCTGTAATGGTGTCATTTTGCCCATACATTATGGCAGTGGCCAGTCAGTCACAAGAATGGCAGATGACAGAAAATACTGTGTTTCTCAAGTTTATGTATTTTAGCTGTGTGCTTGGGTGTTTCATTGAAGTTCTGTTTCCACCAATGGTTTTAGTCATGAAAGTCATTACCACCAATATGTGGCTTGCCTGAAAGATACCCTCAAGTCAGCTTACCATTTAGCTGAAGAAAACACAGATAAAATAAACAAGGGAAATAAAAGAAGGTTTGATCTCCATGTGAGATACAGGGATCTGAAACGAGTTGACTGAGTTTTGCTACAGAGCTTGGGAGCATCTGGAAATCATAAGCTGAAAGAGTTTTTTACAGTGGTGAACAAATTGCCCGGTATCCCAGTATACAAGATAAAGGGACCAGAAGGTAGGAATAAAGTCTAGTATAGAAATAATCTGCTGTCTATTCTGTTTTAATGGTTTTTCATTCATTTTTCATTCCAAGTAAAAGAAGGGAATGCAAAGCATAACAATAACAACAATAAAATTCTTGGATAACACTGCACACACAGTAAACTAGGTACGCAAAAAGATCCTAATAACAGGCTTGGACCGTTCATTCAGTCTGCTTGCATTGAAGAGGAAGAACATAAGAGGTAAAACATGAGAAAACTATGCATCAGAGTCCATCAGTATGGTAGTGAATAGTCCAGTCACCAAAAAAAAAATAAAAATAAAAAGCAACATATTAGTGACCATAATGATATTTCATTTAGGGGATCAGATGGCATAATTAGACTGGCTCACATCAGCTCTATAATGTGAGGGGCCCTTCTAAAAGGTAACAGTTCCAACTATAAAGTATATAAGGCTCATGAGGCCTAAGGCCCCTTCATTTTCTGCCCGTTCATCAAATCAGTAATGAAGATGGCTCAGATAACTCTTCAGTGTGTGATTCACCCTAGCTTTAGGCAGGCCTCTCATCTAATCCATCTGATACGCATCAGAGTGATTAGACTGTAGTTTCTGAGGCCTCTAGCTCAACAGTACTCTCTTCAGCAAGAGAATTACTGAACCCTGAATCCCCAGAGCTTGTTCCCTTAGATATGAGAATTTCTAGTCAGGGACCCAGTCCTTATACACAGCCAGTGCCATCCTTTCCCATGACTCATAGTTGTAGTTTAGTGCCTGGAAGCACAGGATTGCTTTAGAGGGAAGTGCACAGAGTCAGACATCCTCCACCTGTTATAAACTATGATAGTCTGAGGGACCCCAGATTTATCACTCAGCCACACTTATATCATGCATGGGTAGGAGTAGTCTCCAATTTAGTCTACATGCTTTCTGTTTTTGCTTCACTTGACATGTATTGCTATTGTTGTTTTTCCTCAGAAACCCATTATAATAGGGAGAGGACAATTCTGTTTCTTAAATTGACGATTACTATGCATGTTGTGTTGCCTTTCATGTGACATATTTCACAAGGGGGAGTTATTAGGGACCTGCTGCCCTGCACTGTCTATATTTATTTATATATATATATATATATATATATAAGTGCTTACTCCCGGAGGAGCTGCAAAATATTTGTTATATCCGTAATTCACGTTTACCACTCAACCCTCGCAGCCCATAGATTTAAAAGTCACAGTCCTTAATGCTTTTTCTTAATGCTTTATTCATCAACATAAACTGGGATGGGAGAAGGACTTTCTTTGAGATGCTCTTTGGTTGATTTTTAATCTTTTCCTTTGTTTCACTTGCAAAGACTCATAACATTGCGGGTGACAATGATTCAAAACTGGACGATTACTTTATCAGGGAAGATGGAAGTAGATTTTTTGATAGAGAATAAACGATAGAGAGTCACCCTGAATAATGTCTTTATCTGCAGAACTTCTAAGAACAGTCTGTAGCTCTATATATGTGCTTTGCAGCTTCACCGCTACCTTTTTACCACTACTTCCCATCTGCATGGTACTTCCAAGTTCACCTAAAGAAGAGTCACTCTGAATGACCTTTCCCGCTTGACTGATTGGAATCCCGGGGCAATGCTGAACCCAAAGTCACAGGCCACAACCACCTGTCTTGCTGACTTGCGTACCAACATCCCTCAGCCTCTGGACAGTACCCCTCCCTGGGGCTTTTCACTCACTTGATCAATAGCCCGTGTGTCGCTCCTAAGCGATTGATCAACCAGTTTCCTTCCGCTTGTCTCTACTTCTCCCGCAATGATTCTTAGTTCCTCTTCTCCTTTGTGGCCCGCTCCCCTCCCCGCAGGAGCGGCCAAGACATCAGTGACTACATGCTGTAAGATGTTGTCTGTGCCTCCATGAGGACCGGTTCTTCACCCTTCTCATAAAGGTGAAGCTCCGTTGGCTCCCCGGAGGGGAAAAACCTACACCTCCACCGCTGGTTCTCTCGCTCCTCGGAGCAGGACTGGACTCGAACTCCTTCGGACACCATGTGACCCCACTTTTATATGAGAGTCCCGGGCATTACCAAGCAAATCAATGATTGGTCCAGACTATCACATAAACTACCTGCCACTCAAATGGAAATTGACAACAGGCCTGCTGTAATAGCACAAGCCTGTCTAAATTTACCTGACATAGCAAGCTTAGCAAAAAGGGTCACCTACCTAAAAGTAGGTGTCCGCTACATATATATATATATATATATATATATATATATATATATATATATTTATTATATACAGTAGCTGCTCTCTGTTTTTACCACAGAGTTAGTTGGCTATAGACAGGTACTTCCTGTTGCTGCTAGCTGGGTCAGAAACCCCGATTGGAGGACTATGTTATAAATAAAGGGGAATTTCCAGGAAGTAGACACAAAACTAAATCACCTGACCTTACCCGCACAGGAACTGCTGTTGCTGAATTTCACACAGGCCAGAAGCAGAGACTAATAGGCAAATTTTCATATGTTCTAATAATTTAACGGCAGCTGCCTATAGCTTTTTGAGTTTGTATCTGAAACCTTGTGACAGATGTATCTCTGTCCTTATGTTAGTATTTCACATGCACAGTGTCATGTATGTGCTGCTGTCTTTGTGTAGTGGTCTTCTTCTAGTATATTAGTAGGTGAAACTGTTTATGTCAATAGAGTTTTTATGCAGCTCCTGTTTTTTTAGTCAACCCTGTCCCTTCTGGTTTGGGATTCTATAGCTAGTTTTGTCTGAGGACTCAATAACCAGCATAGCCTAGTGCATAGGCTAGGTTAGGCATCTGACAGCCACTTCTGGTAGTTAGAGGTCCACTTGCATGACAAATCGGAAGCTACAAGGGACTAAGATGCAGTGTGGACTTTGCTGCAACATTATTTTGGAGGTATCTTTATTAAAGTTGCTGTAAATCCTTCCATATACCCAGTGAAGTGACTGGCCTCATGTGATACACAGAGATGAAACAAATCCTCCTACATAAGTTGTACTTGTTTATCTGCAGTGCTCTCTTCTCCACATCCTTTCAAAGTGATAAATTAATAAAGCTTATCTGAGCCTACATAAAAAGGGGAATCAGAGAGCTGAAGTTACACCCTGACAGTTACAGTACTGATTGGAGGGAAGGGACACATTTATCTATAAATAGATATACAGTATATACATCTATATACATATGGTTAATGTTATATGCTGGCTGCAGGAGCTCATCTGCACCCAATTATTTTGATTAGGTTACTAGTTAATTTTTCAGGAAGGGAATTCAAAGATACACTGTCCTGTGTGAAGGCACTGACAACTTTTTTTTTATCAAACCCACCTTTCCACGTAGCAAAAGTTCTGGTTGTTTTATTTACTTACAGGTTTAGCGCACCTTATCCCCCTCCACCCCCCTAAAAGAGGGCTACAATTAATTGAACTTACAGCCTCTGACAAAGGCAACCCCCCAGAAATACTAGAGAGACCCACTCAAAAACATGGAACAATCATACAAATGCTTGCTGTTTCATAGCAAGTCCCGGACATCCTCTCCAACTTCAACTACTTTATAAGATTTAAATATTTGTAACTCAAAATTGAAACTAGTGCAGTGGTTCTAGGAAACTTATAGAAAATCATCATGAACATCCTTAATAGTGGAAGGTCACACAATGCTACTCCTTGACTTTTCATACCTTGACGGGTAAAGGAGCAACCACTAACCTACCCCAAAGTCTTTCAGATCTAACGATCATTTATTATTATGTTTTCTAAGAGCAGAGTCACATGTAACTTAAGAATTACTAAAGGTGTTTCCAGAATACAAGCCATTATGATGTTACAGTTGGTTCTGTATTTATATTCACATGTCACTTTAAATAGCAAGTGCTAAATTGTTATGTAAAGGGTCAACAGTGATGCATGAGCTGGGCTTAACAGCCAGTCAGTATTGTTGAATTTCAGGTGTTTTGCTGTGGATACAGAATGTTCCATTCAGTAGTTTCTATTTTCATTCACAGGCAGACTACTGTGCATTCTGAAAGATTTATGTTTTACCTCTATAACCTTTATGAAATCATCACTGTCAAAATGGAAGATTAAATTCATAAATAGTGGGTAAACATGCAATTTTAGAACTGCGGAGCTAAAAATTGAGTGTCTTGTTTCTAATCAAGTATTGTTAATGCCAAGAGCTTATTTTTTGTCTCTGTTTGAAACCATGGTGAATATAACAAAAAGCACTGTATAATAAGATAAAGTCAACATGATCCCATCATGATTACCAAAGCAACAGAACTTTTTTTTTAGAGTACCCAATAAATCTTCCGAGGCGCAACTGGAGCGAGGTTTGTTTTGTCAGGAATGATAAACTGGGTGATTTACACATTTTGAGTTCGTAAAAGAATGTCTGATGAAATAGCAGCAATAAATCGAAAATATGACACAGCTTTAAAATGAAGAACTCCAAAAACAGTATTTGAGTGTACTGTTAGAATTAAATGTAAATAATAAACATAAAAATAGAAACAGTTTTAATTACCAGTTATTTTATATATTTATTTTTTTACAGGTACCTATTTAGTGCTGGTAATTTATGTAGCCCTTCATACATTTATTGAACATTCATGTTGGTCCCTGCCCTCAAGAAGCTTGCAATCTAAGGTCCCTAACTCATATTACATTTATTTTGAAAACATCTTTTGGCATGATGGCTTTCTGAGCATGCAGAACCTGCCCACTATTGATTCCCATGCTCCCCCCTTCCCAGTCCTGTAGGCCTTGAGTGACAGAATTGGATTTTAGGAGTTGAGTTCTAAGACTAACTTAAGGCATTCGGGAAGTAGCCCCCTGCTAAAATTTGGATCCTTACACAACCCTTCCACTTCAAAGAGACTTGAAAGAGTGTCAAGTGCCTGCAGAAACAAAGTCTGTAAACAGGAATTTCATTTTTTCTTTCCATGTAATATACAGATTAACATTGCTTTGTAACTTTTGACTTCACATCGGCTTTAAAAATCTTTGTAAATCTTGATCCCTTAAATTGGTTGGGTGGAAGGTTAGAGGCTCAGGCTACAAAGTTAAACTCCATTTTTGCTTTCTATCAAATGGCAGATGTCATCATCTTATTTAAAACCCACTTGACTGATGTGACTCAACACTCTCTCAGCAGACCACGGATGGGCGAGGATTATCACGCAACTCATACATCCTCCTCCTAGGGGGTTTCCTTCCTTTTACTTAAATTTGTTCAGTTTATGTTAGGGGAGCTGAACCAGCAGAAACCATGTGTTTTCCTGTATGGTACATTTTTTGGGCTCCACTGTTGATATTGGATTCTATGCCTCCCATCCCCATTAATATGTCAGTTGTGCAGGCGGGGATGGTCTTCATGTCATCTTACCCCCCCCCCGAGTTAAAATGGCTGATAAATTTTAATATGGTATTAAATCCTGGTTTAGATAAGACCAGCTCTCACCGAGAGGAAACTTCACGTCATGGCTCTACTCATTTTTCCCACATGTAGCAAGCTGTATCAATGTTGGTAGATGCCTGGCCTCATAAATATGCTGATCATCATGTCTTTTCCTGTTTTTCATTGTAGGGCTCAGGTTCCTGTATTGCTCTGATTTTACTACACTCTTCACTTTTTCCTCTGCTGCACAATGTGGGTTATCTCCCCAGATTACTGTCAAAACACTCCTACTGCTGGGCAGTGCTAAAGTGAAATGTGTAGCCACCTCCTTTACCTGAAAGCTGCACCCATTTTGGATTATCCGGCTTCTGGTTGCATCCATTGTTTCCCAAAAATTGCATTCTTTCTTTGAAAGGATTGAGGTCTGTGCTGGATCCTTGGTGGTCTCAGAAACCTTTAAAATATATGCTCGCACTCACCTCTTTTCACAGATCAAAGAGGTTAAACATACATCTACTGCTGCCTATGAAACAAGCTGACCATGCTCTGGTGGCTGCTTTAGCTGCTTTTGCTTACGATCCATCCCTGCACCATGCACAGGTGCATAAATTACAATTTGGAGTTACTGCTATGACACACTTAGCTAAAGCCAAGAAGAGCCTGTTCTTTCAGCAGCAAAAGATTTTTTAACATGGAGAGAGATATGGTAAGCTCCTGCCATATTTAACTAACTATAAATATAAACCCCCACGATAATTGCTCTCTGCTTTTCTAGGAACTACCTGATTATGGACCCACAGAAGTTGCTTTGAGTTTTTGTCTCCTTTTACCAGTAACTTTTACACCTTTAAGTCCACTTATGCCGCGTACACACGATCGGACTTTACGGCATACTTGGTCCAGCGTATCGGATTTCGTCGGACAATTCGATCGTGTGTGGTGCTCCAGCGGACTTTGTTTTCTCAAAAGTTTGACTGACTTAGATTTGAAACATGTTTCAAATCTATCCGACGGACTTGAGTCCGGTCGAAAAGTCCGCTCGTCTGTATGCTAGTCCGACTGACAAAAACCGACGCTAGGGCAGCTATTGGCTACTGGCTATGAACTTCCTTGTTTTAGTTCAGTCGTACGTCATCACGTACGAATCCGTCGGACTTTGGTTGATCGTGTGTAGGCAAGTCCGTTCATTCAGAAAGTCCTTTGTAAAGTCCATCGAAAAGTCCGCTGGGCAAAGTATGCCGTAAAGTCCGGTCGTGTGTACGCGGCATTACACAACTGAGGAACTCTCCCAGTATCTACAGTCTCTTTATTTTCCATAATAGGCCCTTGGACCATGCTGGAGGTGCCTCTTACCCTTCCAGACTGCAATTTCAAAAGAAATGTTCAAGATGTTTGCCCCTTTCCCTTAAATATGCAACATTTATACTCCCACCATCTGTGCATGAAGCATTCTTCATTCTTATCCCAAAGCCAAAAAAAAAAAGGCCAACCCTCTTGATATGACATCCTATAGACCTACTGTACATCTTTACTAGAAACAGATGTTAGAAAAGTAAAACTGGCTTTATGCCTGTAAAAACAGCTAGTCACACCTCATATAACACATGACATTTGACATTTAAGTTTTTTAAAGCCTTCCATGACCAGATGGGCACTAGCATTGTGGTGAATCTGAATGCATTTGATTCTGTGGAGTGAGGCTACTTGTGGCAAACGATACACAACTTTTCTATGCCTCTCTCATGGCCATTGTTTGTGGCAATTGGTAGACATCTGAGGCTTTTCAACTCACCAGGAACACTGAGCATGGATGTTCTCCTTTCTCCTGTATGCCATTGTGGCAGAACCTCTGGCTGCTCAACTAAGGGAACATACTGATATTAAGGGGCTGCAGATGGCAGCACATGGTGAAAAAGTTGAACAAAAGTTGCTATATTGCAGAGACCTTGTCTTATCTATTACTTTGAATAAATATGTTCAACATAGGTGCATGTCTCTGTCGGCTTTGATTTGGTTACTTTATGGCGATTTCAACACAAATGAAAACTCTTGGAATAAAACAAAATCTAATCATACAGTATCTCATATTATTGAAAACAATTTACAGCATATCTGTATCTTACATCTCTCTATGACAGACAGTGGTGTCACTAGGGGGTGGCTATTGGGGCTATAGCTCAGAATCTGGGGCCCATAGCCCCGAGTCTCTTACCACAGTGATCCCTGCCTAACCACCGGGCAGCGCATGAGAGAGTCGGGCTTGGGGATGAGAGAAGCGAGTGGGTGGGCGGGCGAGCAGAGATGACACCATCTTTCTCTGCCTGCCCCACATCACTGCTCTTCCACCCTCACAGCCGAGCCTCTTCAAATTGGGAGCCCCACTAGCACTGCAAAGTGACTGAGTATACGGTGGGAGACAGGCAGTGCTGTGCTGTATTATTCCTCAGCTAGCAGGGAGTGGGCAGGGCCAGGAGCTCCACTGACGATCTGACCCCGCCCCATGTAGCCCGCATGTTTGGGACTCGGGAGGCCGCAGGATTGGAGCTGAGATCGGAGTGAGAGGGAGCGGCAGCTGGCAGTGGTGGTGAGAGCCAGAGGCTTTGAAGCTAGGATCGGACTGGGAGGGAGCAGGTGCCCGCAGTGCTGAGAGCCAGCAGATGGTGAGCCCGGCTAGTAGGTCCTTCTCCCCAAATAGTCTGCCTGGGAGTGCGGACTAAATCCTGATCTGGCTGTGGCTGAACTGTTCACCAATTGGAGCATTGGAGCATGGACCACCAATGGTACTGGCACATCTTCCACACATAGACAGTGAAATGCAACACTGCTTGATGGGCTTCCTTTAGACCTGGTTCCATCTATGCGGGTTTGCGGCCTGTGTTTGCGCTGGGATGGCAGTCCATTTATTTGAATGGGCTTCCATGCCTGCATTTCCTGCAGAGAAAAGGTGCATGCAGCATTTTAAAAATGCAGCGACCTTGAAATCGCATGGTGCTTTAATTAAGAATTTCATTAAGAATGAATGGCAGCCCTGCGTGTTTTTTAAACAGCAACGTGTGCAGGAATTGCAGCAATTCCCACATGTTACAATCTGCATCTAGTGGCAGGCGATGTGGTAAGTGACAATTCACATCTGCTGGTAGGCAACGTGGCAAGTGACAATCCACATCTGGTGGCAGTTAACGTTGGCAAGTGACAATCCACAGCTGGCGCCAAGCGACAGTGGCAAGTGACAATCCACATCTGGTGGCTGGCAACATGGCAAGTGATAATCCACAGCTAGTGCCAGGCGACGGTGGCAAGTGAAAAGCTGCATCTGGTGGCAGGCGACGTGGCAAGTGGCATGCTCAGGGCTCCCACTGATTCTGTATTATGGTGAGTTCATTATATACATTACAATGTAGCAATAGAAATAATGCGCTTCAATCACCCTGACACCATATCAACCATGGTGCTGTGATGATTGAAGCGCCAACACCAGCCACTGCCCTGACAAATTGTCTGCAAAAAATTGCTTACCACACCCCCCCGTGCCTGCAAAAAGGTTGGTGACTGCTGCTATGGGCTCTAGCCCCAGATCTTTTGCAGACCTAGCAACGCCCCTGATGACAGATATGTGGTTTGGGGATTTCCTTATACTTTAATCAGCGGCGGAACTATAGGGGTCGCTGCAGTTGCACTTGCGACCGGGCCCTGTCATTCTGCCTCTGTGGAGGGGCCCCAAGACCCGGCATCTCCCCCTGCACCCCTGGCTGTCCGTTTAACATGCAGGGAGGGGTGGTGGGGGGCAGCGATCGGCAGCTGTAAAGTGCCCACGAGCCGCGGGATCTCCCTGGGGCTTGTAGTTCTCTTCCTGAGTCTGTACAGTGGAGAGGGGAGGGGCCTCTGACCCAGGCATGTATCGGCTTCACTCTTCAGTGAGTCGCTCTGTTTCTACAATGTTGCTGATACATGCCTGGGTCAGAGGCCCCTCCCATCTCCACTGTACAGACTCAGGAAGAGAACTACAAGCCCCAGGGAGATCCCACCGCCCGTGGACACCATAGAGCTGCCAATCGCTGCCTCCCACCTCCCCCCAGGTGTGGGGGGGTACAGAGATGTGCTGGGGGTCCAAGGTGAACAGCAGAGACCAGCCAGGTACAGGGGAACCTCTGAAAGGGGGGATAACTGTCTGAGGACCCTAAAGTAAGGGGGGCTCTTTGGGGACCCTGATGTAAGGGTGGCCCTCTGGGTACCCTGATGTAAGGGGGGCTCTCTGGGAACCCTGATGTAAGGGGGGCTCTCTGGGGACCCTGATGTAAGGAAGGGGCTCTCTGGGGACCCTGATGTAAGGGGGGCTCTCTGGGCACCCTGATGTAAGGGGGGCTCTCTGGGGACACTGATGTAAGGAAAGAGCTCTCTGGGGACCCTTATATAAGAGGAGGCTCTCTGGGGACCCTGAAGTAAGGGGGGCTTGGGGACCCTGATGTAAGGAAGGGGCTCTCTGGGGACCCGGATGTAAGGAGGGGCTCTCTGGGGACCCTGATGCAAAGGCAGGCTCTCTGGGGACCCTGATGAAAAAGTAGGCTTTCTGGGGACCCTGATGTATGTAAGGGGGAGCTCTCTGGGGACCCTGCTGTAAAAGGCAGGTTCTCTGGGGACCCTGATGCAAAGGCATGCTCTCTGGGGACCCTGATGTAAGGGGGAGCTCTCTGGGGACCCCGAAGTAAGGGGCGCTTTGGGGACCCTAATGTAAGGAAGGGGCTCTCTGGGGACCCTGATATAAGGAGGGGCTCTCTGGGGACCCTGATATAAGGAAGGGGCTCTCTGGGGACCCTGATGTAAAAGGAGGGCTCTCTGGGGACCTTGATGCAAAGGCAGGCTCTCTGAGGACCCTGATGTACAGGGGGGGCTCTCTGGGGACCCTGATGCAAAGACAGGCTCTCTGGGGACCCTCATGCAAAGGCAGGCTCTCTGGGGACCCTGAAGTATGTAAGGGGGAGCTCTCTGGGGACCCTGAAGTAAGGGGCGCTTTGGGGACCCTAATGTAAGGAAGGAGCTCTCTGGGGACCCTGATGTAAGGAGGGGCTCTCTGGGGACCCTGATGTAAGGAAGGGGCTCTCTGGGGACCCTGATGTAAAAGGCAGGCTCTCTGGGGACCCTGAAGTATGTAAGGAGGAGCTCTCTGGGGACCCTGAAGTAAGGGGAGCTTTGGGGACCCTAATGTAAGGAAGGGGCTCTCTGGGGACCGAGATGTAAGGAGGGGCTCTCTGGGGACCCTGATGTAAGGAAGGGGCTCTCTGGGGACCCTGATGTAAAAGGCAGGCTCTCTGGGGACCCTGATGTACGGTGGGGCTCTCTGAGGACCCTGATGTAAGAGGGGGGACTCTCTGGGGATTCTAATGTATGCAGGGAGGCTCTCTGAGGATCCTGATGTTAGGGGGGATCCGCACCATGTAACAAAATTTTATATATATATATATATATATATATATATATATATATATATATATATATATATATAGTATCTCACAAAAGAATCTTCAGGGCCCCGGTGCAAGAAACTATAAAGGGCCTCCACCAGGGGCATTGCTAGGTCTAGAAAAGATCCCGGGCTAGAACCCATAGCAGCGAAGTAAAGAAAGTCATACGCTTGGGCGGGCATACACACACACATATATAATATACATATGCGTGTGTGTGTGTGTGTGTGTATACAGTATCTCAAAAAAGTGAGTACTCCCCTTACATTTTTGTAAATATTTCATTATATCTTTTCATGTGACAACACTGAAGAAATGACGCTTTTCTACAATGTAAAGTAGTGAGTGTACAGGTTGTACAACAGTGTAAATTTGCTGTCCCCTCAAAATAACTCAACACACAGCCAGTAATGTCTACTGTCAACAAAAGTGAGTACACCCCTAAGTGAAAATGTCCAAATTGGGACCAATTAGCCATTTTCCTTCCCCGGTATCATGTGACTCATTAGCGTTACAAGGTCTCAAATGTGAATGGGGAGCAGGTGTGTTAAATTCAGTGTTATCGCTCTCACTCTCTCATACTGGTCACTGGAAGTACAACATGGCACCTCATGGCAAAGAACTCTCTGAGGATCTGAAAAAATTGTTGCTCTACATAAAGATGGCCTAGGCCTTAAGAAGATTGCCAAGACTCTGAAACTGAGCTGCAGCATGGTAGCCAAGACCATACAGCGGTTTAACAGGACAGGTTCCACTCAGAACAGGCCTCGCCATGGTCGACCAAAGAAGTTGAGTGCACGTACTCAGTGTCATATCCAGAGGTTGTCTTTGGGAAAAAGATATATGAGTGCTACCCGCATTTCTGCAAAGGTTGAAATAGTGGGGGGGTCAGCCTGTCCGTGCTCAGACCATACACCGCACACTGCATCAAATTGGTCTGCATGGCTGTCATCCCACAAGGAAGCCTCTTCTAAAGATGATGCACAAGAAAGCCCACAAACAGTTTGCTGAAGACAAGCAGACCAAGGACATGGATTACTGGAACCATGTCCTGTGGTCTGATGAGACCAAGATAAACTTATTTGGTTCAGATGGTGTCAAGCATGTGTGGTGGCAACCAGGTGAGGAGTACAAAGACAAGTGTGTCTTGCCTACAGTCAAGCATGGTGGTGGGATTGTCATGGCCTGGGGCTGCCCAAGGCACTGGGGAGCTACAGTTCATTGGGGGAACCATGAATGCCAACATGTACTTTGATATACTGAAGCAGAGCATGATCCCTACCTTCGGAGACTGGGCCGCAGGGCAGTATTTCAATAACGACCCCAAACACACCTCCAAGATGACCACTGCCTTGCTAAAGAAGCTGAGGGTATAGGTGATGGACTGGCCAAGCATGTCTCCAGACCCAAACAATATTGAGCATGTGTGGGGCATTCTCAAACAGAAGGTGGAGGAGCGTAAGGTCTCTAACATCCACCAGCTCAGTGATATCATCATGTAGGAGTGGAAGAGGACTCCAGTGGCAACCTGTGAAGCTCTAGCGAACTTCATGCCCAAGAGGGTTAAGGCAGTGCTGGAAAATAATGGTGGCCACACAAAATATTGACACTTTTGGCTCAATTTTGACTTTTTCACTTAGGGGTGTACTCACTTTTGTTGCCAGCAGTTTAAACATTAATGGTTGTGTGTTGAGTTATTTTGAGGGGACAGCAAATTTACACTGTTATACAAGCTGTACACTCACTACTTTAACACTCACTACTTTACATTGTAGCAAAGTGTCATTTCTTCAGTGTTGTCACATGAAAAGATATAATAAAATATTTACAAAAATGTGAGGGGTGTACTCACTTTTGTGAGATACTTTGTATATACACACACACACACACACACACACACACGCATATGTATATTATATATGTGTGTGTATGCCCGCCCAAGCGTATGACTTTCTTTACTTCGCTGCTATGGGCTCTAGCCCGGGATCTTTTGTAGACCTAGCAACGCCCCTGGTGGAGGCCCTTTATATTTTCTTGCACCGGGGCCCTGAAGATTCTAGTTATGCCTCTGACTTTAATAAATATGTGCTGATGAAACAAAATGTGCTTATATTATAACAAAATCTAAAAAAAAAAAATCAAGATCCAAAGCCGCAAACTGTTGTCAGTTGGACTGTTAAAATGTGGCTTGAACAACATTGATTTTCAATGTCCTTTATGTTATAATACCTAACAGAAAGCATTAAGCATCCAACCTTTTGACAGCCATTTAATGAATACACCGTATTAGGAAAAAAACAAACATGCTTCAGAACCCACACATGGTACAGCTAAGTTTGAATTGTTTCCATCACATCCTACTGTGATTTATCAGAATGTTTCTGTGAAAGTCAGCAATTATCTCTACTAGTTAGTACAGTATATTACAAATAATAAATCACTTTTTTAATGATTGTGTAAAAATTGTCAATATAGGTGCTGACATCTATAGGTTATTTTGTTGCTATTTAGCACTTTTTATGACTTATATTTGCATTCATCTTGTAAAAACTGAATGAGAGGTGATTTTGGAATCAGGGTTTTTAATACAGAAGCATACCTGTGCTTTAACCATTTGCCGACCAGCAACCGCAGTTGTACTGCGGCAGAATGGCACGGCTGGGCAAAACGACTATATGTAACATCGCTTCGCCCTGTGGCCCCCCAAGTCGATGCGAGTGCCCGGCGATCACGATCACTGTCGGGCTCCCGTGATCGCCGCTGACACACAGAGAACCGGGATCTGTGTGTGTAAACTGACAGATTGTCTGTTCATACAGAGTATGAACAGCAATCTGTCATCTCCCCTGCACAGTCCCCTCCCCCCTTCAGTTAGAACACACACTAGGGAACACATTACCCCCTTGATCACCCCCTAGTGTTAACCCCTTCACTGCCAGTGACATTTTTACAGCAATCAATGCATTTTTATAGCATTGATCACTGTATTGACAATGGTCCCAAAAATGTGTCAAAATTGTCTGATGTGTCCACCATAATGTCATTACTAGTAAAAAAAAAAATAAATAATAATAAAATTGCCATAAAACTATCCCCTATTTTGTAGACGCTATAACTTTTGTGCAAACCAATCAATCAATCGATTTTTTTAACCAAAAATATGTAGAAGAGTAAATATCGGCCTAAAATGAGGAAAAAAATATTTTTTTTATTTATTTTTGGGGGATATTTATTATAGCAAAAAGTAAAAAATAATGCATTTTTTTCAAAATTGTCACTCTTTTTTGTTTATAGCGCAAAAAATAAAAACCGCAGAGGTGATCAAATACCACCAAAAGAAAGCTCTATTTGTGGGAAAAAAAGGACGTCAATTTTGTTTGGGTGCAACGTTGCACGACAGCACAATTGTCAGCGAGACAGTGCCGAATCGCAAAAAGTGCTCTGGTCAGGAAGGAATCTTCCGGGGCTGAAGCGGTTAAAGACTAATTTCACCTTTAAAGTGTTACTAAACCCAGGACCCTGCATTCACTATATCTGGTCTCCCGCAGTGGAAATGCAATTATTTTAGAAAATATAAACTGCTAAACACCTCTTCTCATCAGCAGTTAGCGCAGTCTTGTGACTTCCATCAATTTCTGGTTAAAGCTTGTAGGAGGAGTTTTCATTCTATTCTGACTGTCCTATGAGGCTGCAAGAATCCTGACCCTCTGTCTAAAAGTGCTGAATAGCCCTGTGCTGATCACATGCACACTCCCAAGAAAAAAAAATTCTCTAGCAATACACACTAAACTGAGCATGTGCAGAGTGACTCCAAAGGCTCTGTCTTATCAGAATATGGATTGGGGACAGTGAAGAAGGGAAGAATCAGAGAAGACAGGATCAAACAGCCTTTTTACACAGTGCATAGGATTAACTGCTTAGGTTCCACAGTGAGTATAGCAAGCATGCTTTACTGCATATACAGACTGATTTTATTATTGTGGGTTTAGTAACACTTTAAGGAAAATAATAATTAAAAGCACATATTTGTGCAGAAAGAGATTTGAATTTATTATTTTTTTCTTACAGGATCCTGGAAAGCATTGCACCCACAATCAATGGATTGTCGGTGCAAAGTCAGGCTCCAGCATACACATCATCCAGCTTTCTGCTTGTACCTTCATATGTGCTTTCAGTTATAAAGCTGAAGGAAGTGTCAGTGGACTATGATTGTGCTGAACAGCACACTCTTAGTCCAGTGAGAGCTGCAAGTCCGTCTGACACGGTGGAAGATGGGACTTGTAGTTTATTAATTCACAGATCCCTATGAATGAATCAGTGTTAATTTTAACAAATTTCAATTAAGTATTAGTTATAGTCTTTTGGCTAAAATGCCATTTTAGTTTCAGTCATTGTTCTGCCCCCACAATGGGAGTTATTTACGAAAGGCAAATCCACTTTGCACTACAAGTGCAAACTACAAGTGCAAAGTGCACTTGAAATTGCACTGAAAGTTCACTTGGAAGTGCAGTCGCTGTAGATCTGAGGGGCACATGCAAGGAAAATAAAAAAATAGCATTTTTGCTTGTACATGATTGAATAATAAAATCAGCAGAGCTTCCCCTCATTTCAGATCTACCCATCAGATTTACAGCAACTGCACTTCCAAGTGCACTTTCAGGGCAATTTCAAGTTCCTCTTTGCATTTGTAGTTTGCACTTGTAGTGCAAAGTGGATTTGCCTTTCGTAAATAACCCCCATAGTGTTTGTAGTATAAGGCTTGGCAGACAGCTAACAACTTCCCAATAAAGACTGATGCCGTGTACACATGATCGGAATTTTGGTCGGAAAAAGCTATGGTGGTTTTTCCGACAGGATTCCGCTCAAGCTTGTCTTGCATACACACAGTCACACCAAATTCCGACTGCCAAGAACGCGGTGACGTACAACATGTATGACGGGACTAGAAAAAGAAAGTTCAATAGCCACTGCGCCACCCTTTGGGCTCCTTCTGCTAATCTCGTGTTTATCTCGTGTTAGTAGAAGTTTGGTGAGAGAGACAATTCGCGCTTTTCAGACTCGTGCTTTTCCGATCATTTTACTGCTGTTCAGTTTGTGTTTGTGGGTTTGTATCTGTATTTCAGTGCGTGTAGTCAGTTCGTATCTGTTTTTCAGTGCGTTCTTGTCCGCTCATTTCTGATTTTCAGCTCGCTCTTCACAGGCCTTTCTGTTCTTCAGTGCGTTTTGTTTGTTCGTTCTGACCAGCCGACCGTTTTGAAGCCATGTTGCAGGTACGTACTCATCATAGAGTTCGTGCTATGCGGGGGCTTGGTGTTGGGATTCTTGCTTTGACCCAAGCCCAGTCCATGAACAGGGTGCGGAGGAGTTCATGGACCAAGAATTGGTTACTCCAGCGTGACCAATTCTCTCACATGCCTTTGCTGCGTGAGATCCAGGATAATAACCCTGATGATTTCAGGAATTTTCTCCGGATGACGGACCCCGTTTTTCACCATTTTTTGGCTTTGCTGTCCCCTTCTATTAGCAGGCAGGACACCTGCATGCGGCAAGTCATCACTCCAGAGCAGAGGCTAATCGCCACGTTGTGGTACTTGGCGACGGAGAGAAGTCTACAGGACCTCAAGTTCTCTACAGGCATCTCCCCCCAGGCTCTGGGGATAATTATTCCAGAGACCTGTTCTGCCATCATTCAGGTCCTGCAGAAGGACTATATTAGGGAAAGTTTTCTCCTTTAACATCACATTCTATGTATTTAATGTTTGCTAATGTATTGTATTTCTTTCATCATTCCCTAATTATCATGATTGTAATATGCTGTGAATGTCCCCTTTGTGCCCATGCATGCTGTAAGCTTTTAATGCTCCTTTTTTGTCCTTCATGCATATTTGCCTTCACTAACCTCCCCAGTATGCTATCCTGGGCCCATACACACCTAGCCTAGTCACTTAACAAAGTATTTTGTCAGCTCCATTGTATTGCTTTACCCTAAAAACCCTCTAAAATGTGTACAAATGTTATTTGTGTCCTAAATTCAGGCAGAGTGCCAGAGGCTTTTTTTTGGCTCCCAGACTCATTTAGAACCCTCCCTCCTAAAATTTTTGCAATGGGCCATCAGAGGGGGTGAGGAATCTGATAAATGGACCTTACACTTTTGTCTTAAAATACTCCTTAAAATAAATGTTATACTGATGTTTGCCAAGAATGTTTGTGTCTAATCTGCTTGCAATGTTATGTGCAAAAGTACTAATTTTTTTTTATGTTTTGACTCCACAGTTTCCTTCGACGCCACAGGAATAGCAGACTGTGGCATCCCAGTTTGCCAAGTGGTGGGACTTTCTCAACTGCGGAGGGGCAATCGATGGGAAGCACGTCCACATCGTCCCACCACCCCACTCGGGGTCATACTATTTTAACTATAAGGGGTTTCATAGTATTGTGTTAATGGCAGTGGTGTCGGCGACATATGAGTTTTTATATGTGGACGTGGGGAAGAATGGCCGGATGTCGGATGTTGGAGTCTTTGCCCAGACCGAGTTCTACTAATGTCTCCAGGGTGGTGGCTTGGGATTGCCACCTGCGGAAGAGAACGTCGAAGGAGTCCCATTTGTTTTTAACCCTGATGAAGCATTTGGTCTGGGTGATCACCTGATGAGGCCATTCCCCCAGAGGACCCTCACCTCAGAGAAGAGGGTTTTTAATTACCGGCTAGCCAGAGCCAGAAGAGGACGGCCAGCCCTGGAAGCTGGCCATCCTGGCTTGCCCCCCCAAAGCGCCCGTGAAGTGCGTCAATATGTGGATTATTTTACAGGTAGGGGGCCATTGCTATGCCAGCAAATTTGTAAATATTTTCGAAATTTAAAAAAAAAAAATTATCTAATAAAATCTTAATTTTGATTTACTGCTTGTGTTTCTTTTAGCTGTCTCCTAGGTTCTCCTAGTGCACTTGTAGTGCCAAGTGGTTTTTCCATTATTTAAATAACACCCATTGCCATTGTAAACACCAACGTAATACAAAAACTGGTATTGAGCATTGAAAGAAGAAGCCACACATTGTTGAGTATACAAACTTTTACTCGGTGCACATTCACATGCGCGTTGTAAAACTTTTTTTTTTTTAAATAAAAATCTTTTTTTTTTAAGTTTTACCTTGAAATTTATATAAAAGTACATACACAGGCATGTTTCCAAACATAACATACTCTGGAACTTACAAACTTCAACATTGAAAAAATGAAGGCAATATCAGACATTATAGTGTCGAAATGGTATTGATATTGCCTTCATGAGATGGGGTGATGTCACCCCTGTAAAAGCCAAATTTGGAAGATGCACACAAATTGTGAGTCAAAACGGGGATTTCCTTTCTGATTCCATGCCTAATGTCAACATGTGCTATTTCCCATCATGGGGGATCAATGGACGTGTTTTGGGGGTGCAACCCCTTCCTTTCACCTACTAGAGTTGCGAGGAAGGGGTACCCACAAAACGCGTACATTGATATCCCCTGATGGCAGATAGCACATGTTGACACACTGTGTGCATCTTCCAAAATTGGCTTTTAAACTGTATTAAAACTTTAGTTAAATTTTCTTTAAACAAAAAAAAAAAAAGTGTAATATTTTTAGGATTTAGATTCTCCCTAATACATCAATCATGTTCTTCATTCTTTGTTCAATCTCCTTGTTTTTTTCCTTTATGAAGTCTAAATCCCAACTACAAAACATTATGTCCTGGATTAGCCTTTGTGCACTGTCACTGGTGAAATGAGTAGATTGTTCTTCCACAACATGCACATCACCTAAAATAAAAAACACACCATGTATTATAAATATGCAGGCATACATCTATTACCTGAATCTGTGGTGTCAGACACTGACCTGTTGTGGTGACAATTTCAACCACTTTTTCCACCTCTCCTCCCTCCACATCCTGAGGTTGTGGTGTCCTCTGCTGCTGTTCTTCCTGAAGTGGGGGGTTCCTGGTGTCCTCAGATGTCCCAAGTCTTTTCTCCCCTATGAGAATGAAACAAAAGGTATACTTAGCACACAGATATTTGTAGCCAGATATATGAATGTGAAATATTGCTTGGAAGTGGGGTACAATTGTCTGTTTGGGCAGAGTTCCAAGTTGAAGACTTGACCTATTCCCTTAACAAAGCTGGAATACTTACCTTTTTTGGACAACTTTCACACATGTAGACACCCCTAATATCCACTGGAGCACCTGTGTGGGACACCCTAAAAAGTATCTTCTGGTGTCCCACACTAGTGCTCCTGAGTCCAGATGTGTAAACAGCTGCTGAGTGTCCTCTCCTTACATTACACTGAATCAAGTTTGCAATTAATTCTAGTTACAAACACATCTAGACAACAATGTCCTAAACTTTTTTTAATAAGAATTAGCATGACCAAATGTAGTTAACCCAGTATCTGCCAAAAACATCATATTTAGTTGGCAACCGAACGATGTGTACTTCGACCGATTACTGTGCCCACGAACATGAAAGTAGCCATTTTTAACTGTACAACAGTAAAGAAAAGCACATGGAGCAACATGCAAGTAATAATAATAATAGGAACACACGACAAATACTTACTTTTTAGAAGCACTCTTTTGATTCTTCTATACTGATCCTGCTCCCTCAATTTCAGGTCTGACCAGCAATTGCTCCTTGGATCGTCATACCCCAAAATTCCTGTGCAGACTCTTCACAACTTTAGTCATGATCTTGGCCTTTCTCACATTTGGGTTTAGGTAAGGTCCATACTTCCCATCATAGTCGGCCCTCTTCAAGATGTCCACCATCTCCACCATCTCTACAAAGGACATATTGGAGGCCTTATATCTTCTCCTCCAGGATCGGGACATTTCTGGCTCCGGGCTTTCCTCCTCATTACTGCTATTATCACGCACCTGCTATGTCTCCGCCATATGCTCCCCTACTGCGCCGAAAGAGAAGGGGTGGGGAATATTCTAGAAAGAACATCAGGGGCGGGCGACGCGGGTGGAGTTTCACGCATGTGCAGTGTATATAAAGCTAACACACATGTGTCGTACGTACGATCTGTGTGCAGGGGAAGGAGGACCAGAAGCGCCGAAGTTATAACAAATGTAACATTTTAACTTGGGACATCAGTAGCCTATACTAATTCTAGATTGAGGCCTATATTGGGTTAAGACTAGGAGAGTTTAGCCTGATATTAGTGTTTTGGTCTTGTGTTTTGACTTTCAGCAAATATTAAACAATTCAAAGACCTTGAATTCATGGGCCAGTTCATTGACAGATACAGGGATATTTGTGGGAGGTTAAAAACCCCTTATATCGAAATAAACCAGCTAGGAAGGCATTGCTGGAGAAACTGCTGCACTTTGTGAAGACGCAGGTCCCCGACGCAGACATTGAGTTTGTGGAGAAGAAAATTGGTAGCTTGAGAAGCACGTATAGGAGGGAGCTTAATAAGGTCCAGGCTTCCATGAGATCAGGAGCAGCAGCAAAGGATGTGTATGTACCCAGTCTGTGGTACTACAACAGGAGGTGGTTTCTGGAAGACCAGATTAAAGCCAGGGAATCACTTTCTACACTTCCCTCAACCCTTCCCTCAACCCCAGCTGAGGCTTCCGAGGACCAACCTGGGCCTTCTATCCAGGAAGTAGTGGAGGAGACCAGCTGGAGCAAGGTATAGCATATTTTAACATATTTGTTGTCTGAAAACTAGTGTTAATAAATAGATGTTATTACTGATAACAAATGAATGATTGAACAAAAAGTGTTTTGCATATCTTTAGACAGTAGGGGCCAAAAATGATTGTGACAAGAATGAAAAATGCTGGGCTCAGAATGATAGTCTTTTCTATTTAATAACATTCAATTTGCAACAGTCATGAGCTAAAAATTGTGTGTGACTGATGAACCAAAAACTAAAACTAAAACTTCATACACAGGAAGACCCCAGCCAGGACGAGGCTCTAGAATGTGGCAGACAGGAGGAGGCGGGGGTAAGTGTTAGCCAGAAGGAGGCGGGGGTAAGTGTAACCAGGAGGTGTCTAGACCCAGTAGCCTCACCCAATCCCAAGTGCTCCCCCTCCGCCTTACAACAAAAAGGGCCAGGAAGGGAAGTAATGTGGAGGAGGCAGCACTGGGCCTCATTAAGGATGCTAATGCGGCCCTGAAAACAACCCCCATGACGCTGAAGAGTCCTATGGCTGCTATGTAGCTGCAAAATTGCAGCAAATGGAGGAGGGCCAACACTGCATGTGTGAGAATCTAATTTTTCAGGCCCTTTAGAAGGGGTTGAGGGGCCAAATTAGTGAGAACATGCACTAATGTGCACTCGCCCATCCTCCTCCTCCTGCCACAAGTCCACCTCCAGGGCCACAGTCTCCAAGGAAGGCTGCAGGGAAGCATGGAGGGAAGGCTGCAAGGAAGACATGAAAGTGATGGCCTGGGTTTAGTCTGGTCTGACAGAAGACGCAGGCTGTGGTAGTACCACAGCCTGTGGACATACATGTCATCTGCTGCTGTTCCTGATCTCTGGGAGTCCTGGACCAAATTGTGCTCCCTATTATATGGACTTCTCAGGCTACCAAATTTTATTTACAAAGAGTTGATGTGTGCCCTGGGGTGCAAAGGCTTCACAAATTCAAGCAGTTTCTCCAGTGTTGCCTTCCTCTTTAATTTATTATAAGCCAGAATAAATGGAGATTTTTTAATATGAAAATACTTGCCTATGTGTTTTTCTTCAAAAAGGACAGTTTGTTTTTGAGTAGGCAGGTACATTTCAAAAATACAATGTCAAATTAACAAGGGACACCAATAAACCTCCTTGAGCTTTAAAAATGCAAGATAATAATGTTGTTGTGGAAACTTGACACAAAAACAAAAAAAAATTATGGAGATTACTAGAAAATAATTTAAAAATAATCCAAAAAACAGGAGATCTTAATTAAGAATAAAAAAAAAAAGACGACTCTAAAAAATAATTCTAAACATTTTTTATGGAGATCTGGCTTTAAAAACAAAAAAGATTATTCAGGAGATCACGAGAAATAATAAAGGAATAAGTTTGTCATAACTCTGTGTGAATATCAGCAGCAAAATAAATTCATACTTCTAGCATTATAAAGAACAAAAGAATGCGCTGCATTAACCACTTGCCGACCGCCTCATGCAGATATACTGCGGCAGAATGGCACGGGCAGGCAAAATCACGTACCTGGTACGGACCCCCCACGGTGCCTGGTGGTCTGGGAGCGTTCAGAGATGAGGGGGAGGCCATCCATTCGTGCCCCCCCCCCTCGCGATCGCTCCCAGCGAATCGGAACATTCCCTTGCCTCTGTATAGTACACAGAGGCAGAGGAAATGATGTCATCTCTCCTCAGCTCGGCATTTTCCGTTCCGGCGCCAAGGAGAGAAGACTGCAATGTGAGTGTAAAACACACACACATCACAGTAGAACATGCCAGGCACACATAACACCCCCCTTTACCCCCCCCCGATCACCCCCTAATCACCCCCCCCCCCCGTCACACTGACACCAAGCAGTTTTTTTTTTTTCTGATTACTGCATGGTGTCAGTTTGTGACAGTTAGTGTGGTAGGGCAGTTAGTGTTAGCCCCCTTTAGGTCTAGGGTACCCCCCTAACACCCCCTAATAAAGTTTTAACCCCTTGATCACCCCCCGTCGCCAGTGTCACTAAGCGATCATTTTTCTGATCGCTGTATTAGTGTCACTGGTGACGCTAGTTAGGGAGGTAAATATTTAGGTTCGCCGTCAGCGTTTTATAGCGTCAGGGACCCCCATATACTATCTAATAAATGTTTTAACCCCTTGATTGCCCCCTAGTTAACCCTTTCACCAGTGATCACCGTATAACTGTTACGGGTGACGCTGGTTAGTTCGTTTATTTTTTATAGTGTCAGGGCACCCGCCGTTTATTACCGAATAAAGGTTTAGCCCCCTGATCGCCCGGCGGTGATATGCGTCGCCCCAGGCAACGTCAGATTAGTGTCAGTACCGCTAACACCCACGCACGCAGCATACGCCTCCCTTAGTGGTATAGTATCTGAACGGATCAATATCTGATCCGATCAGATCTATACTAGCGTCCCCAGCAGTTTAGGGTTCCCAAAAACGCAGTGTTAGCGGGATCAGCCCAGATACCTGCTAGCACCTGCGTTTTTTCCCTCCGCCCAGCCCAGCCCACCCAAGTGCAGTATCGATCGATCACTGTCACTTACAAAACACTAAACGCATAACTGCAGTGTTCGCAGAGTCAGGCCTGATCCCTGTGATCGCTAAGTTTTTTTGGTAGCATTTTGGTGAACTGGCAAGCGCCAGCCCCAGGCAGCGTCAGGTTAGTGCCAGTAGCGCTAACACCCACGCACGCACCATACACCTGCCTTAGTGGTATAGTATCTGAACGGATCAATATCTGATCCGATCAGATCTATACTAGCGTCCCCAGCAGTTTAGGGTTCCCAAAAACGCAGTGTTAGAGGGATCAGCCTAGATACCTGCTAGCACCTGCGTTTTGCCCCTCCGCCCAGCCCAGCCCACCCAAGTGCAGTATCGATCGATCACTGTCACTTACAAAACACTAAACGCATAACTGCAGTGTTCGCAGAGTCAGGCCTGATCCCTGTGATCGCTAAGTTTTTTTGGTAGCATTTTGGTGAACTGGCAAGCGCCAGCCCCAGGCAGCGTCAGGTTAGTGCCAGTAGCGCTAACACCCACGCACGCACCATACACCTGCCTTAGTGGTATAGTATCTGAACGGATCAATATCTGATCCGATCAGATCTATACTAGCGTCCCCAGCAGTTTAGGGTTCCCAAAAACGCAGTGTTAGAGGGATCAGCCTAGATACCTGCTAGCACCTGCGTTTTGCCCCTCCGCCCGGCCTAGCCCAGCCCAACCAAGTGCAGTATCGATCGATCACTGTCACTTACAAAACACTAAACGCATAACTGCAGTGTTCGCAGAGTCAGGCCTGATCCCTGTGATCGCTAAGTTTTTTTGGTAGCATTTTGGTGAACTGGCAAGCGCCAGCCCCAGGCAGCGTCAGGTTAGTGCCAGTAGCGCTAACACCCACGCACGCACCATACACCTGCCTTAGTGGTATAGTATCTGAACGGATCAATATCTGATCCGATCAGATCTATACTAGCGTCCCCAGCAGTTTAGGGTTCCCAAAAACGCAGTGTTAGAGGGATCAGCCTAGACACCTGCTAGCACCTGCGTTTTGCCCCTCCGCCCGGCCTAGCCCAGCCCAACCAAGTGCAGTATCGATCGATCACTGTCACTTACAAAACACTAAACGCATAACTGCAGCGTTCGCAGAGTCAGGCCTGATCCCTGCGATCGCTAACAGTTTTTTTGGTAGCGTTTTGGTGAACTGGCAAGCGCCAGAGGCCTAGTACACCCCGGTCGTAGTCAAACCAGCACTGCAGTAACACTTGGTGATGTGGCGAGTCCCATAAGTGCAGTTCAAGCTGGTGAGGTGGCAAGCACAAGTAGTGTCCCGCTGCCACCAAGAAGAAGACAAACAGGCCCGTCGTGCCCATAGTGCCCTTCCTGCTGCATTTGCCAATCCTAATAATTGGGAACCCACCACTTCTGCAGCGCCCGTACTTCCCCTATTCACATCCCCAACCAAATGCAGTCGGCTGCATGAGAGGCATTTTCTTTATGTCCTCCCGAGTACCCCTACCCAACGAACCCCCCCCAAAAAAGATGTCGTGTCTGCAGCAAGCGCGGATATAGATGTGACACCCGCTATTATTGTCCCTCCTGTCCTGACAATCCTGATCTTTGCATTGGTGAATGTTTTGAACGCTACCATTCACTAGTTGAGTATTAGCGTAGCGTACAGCATTGCACAGACTAGGCACACTTTCACAGGGTCTCCCAAGATGCCATCGCATTTTGAGAGACCCGAACCTGGAACCAGTTACAGTTATAAAAGTTACAGTTACAAAAAAAATGTAAAAAAGAAAAAAAAAAACACAAAAAAAAATATAACATTAAAAAAAATAGTTGTCGTTTTATTGTTCTCTCTCTCTCTCCTCTCTCTCTCTCTCTCTATTCTCTCTCTATTGTTCTGCTCTTTTTTACTGTATTCTATTCTGCAATGTTTTATTGTTATTATGTTTTATATAATAATAGTATTTATATTTATGTTTCAGGTATGCAATTTTTTACACTTTACCGTTTACTGTGTTTTATTGTTAACCATTTTTTTGTCTTCAGGTACGCCATTCACGACTTTGAGTGGTTATACCAGAATGATGCCTGCAGGTTTAGGTATCATCTTGGTATCATTCTTTTCAGCCAGCGGTCGGCTTTCATGTAAAAGCAATCCTAGCGGCTAATTAGCCTCTAGATTGCTTTTACAAGCAGTGGGAGGGAATGCCCCCCCACCGTCTTCCGTGTTTTTCTCTGGCTCTCCTGTCTCAACAGGGAACCTGAGAATGCAGCCGGTGATTCAGCCAGCTGACCATAGAGCTGATCAGAGACCAGAGTGGCTCCAAACATCTCTATGGCCTAAGAAACCGGAAGCTACGAGCATTTTATGACTTAGATTTCGCCGGATGTAAACAGCGCCATTGGGAAATTGGGAAAGCATTTTATCACACCGATTTTGGTGTGGTCAGATGCTTTGAGGGCAGAGGAGAGATCTAGGGTCTAATAGACCTCAATTTTTTCATAAAAGAGTACCTGTGACTACCTGTTGCTATCATAGGGGATATTTACATTCCCTGAGATAAAAATGATTTAAAAAAAATGAAAATAACAGTTTAAAAATAAGATAAAAAAGCAAAAAAATAATAAAGAAAAAAAAAAAAAAAAAAAAAAAAGCACCCCTGTCCCCCCCTGCTCTCGCGCTAAGGCGAACGCAAGCATCGGTCTGGCGTCAAATGTAAACAGCAATTGCACCATGCATGTGAGGTATCACCGCGAAGGTCAGATCGAGGGCAGTAATTTTAGCAGTAGACCTCCTCTGTAAATCTAAAGTGGTAACCTGTAAAGGCTTTTAAAGGCTTTTAAAAATGTATTTATTTTGTTGCCACTGCACGTTTGTGTACAATTTTAAAGCATGTCATGTTTGGTATCCATGTACTCGGCCTAAGATCATCTTTTTTATCTCATCAAACATTTGGGCAATATAGTGTGTTTTAGTGCATTAAAATTTTAAAAAGTGTGTTTTTTCCCCAAAAAATGTGTTTGAAAAATCGCTGCGCAAATACTGTGTGAGAAAAAAAATGAAACACCCACCATTTTAATCTGTAGGGCATTTGCTTTAAAAAAATATATAATGTTTGGGGGTTCAAAGTAATTTTCTTGCAAAAAAAAATGTTTTTCATGTAAACAAAAAGTGTCAGAAAGGGCTTTGTCTTCAAGTGCTTAGAAGAGTGGGTGATGTGTGACAAGCTTCTAAATGTTGTGCATAAAATGCCAGGACAGTTCAAAACCCCCCCAAATCACCCCATTTTGGAAAGTAGACACCCCAAGCTATTTGCTGAGAGGCATGTCGAGTACATGGAATATTTTATATTGTGACACAAGTTGCGGGAAAGAGACAATTTTTTTTTTGCACAAAGTTGTCACTAAATGATATATTGCTCAAACATGCCATGGGAATATGTGAAATTACACCCCAAAATACAGTCTGTTGCTTCTCCTGAGTACGGGGATACCACATGTGTGAGACTTTTTGGGAGCCTAGCCGTGTACAGAACCCCGAAAAAGAAGCACCACCTTCAGGCTTTCTAAGGGCGTAAATTTTTTATTTCACTCTTCACTGCCTATCACAGTTTCGGAGGCCATGGAATGCCCAGGTGACACAAAACCCCCCCAAATGACCCCATTTTGGAAAGTAGACACCCCAAGCTATTTGCTGAGAGGTATAGTGAGTATTTTGCAGACCTCACTTTTTGTCACAAAGTTTTGAAAATTGAAAAAAGAAAAACATTTTTTTTTTCTTGTCTTTCTTCATTTTCAAAAACAAATTAGAGCTGCAAAATACTCTCCATGCCTCTCAGAAAATAGCTTGGGGTGTCTACTTTCCAAAATGGGGTCATTTGGGGGGGTTGTGCCACCTGGGCATTCCATGGCCTCCGAAACTGTGATAGGCAATCCTGAAGGCGGTGATTGGTTTTCGGGGCCCCGTACGCGGCTGGCTCCCAAAAAGTCCCACACATGTGGTATCCCCATACTCAGGAGAAGCAGCTAAATGTATTTTGGGGTGCAATTCCACATATGCCCATGGACTGTGTGAGCAATATATCATTTAGTGACAACTTTGTGCAAAAAAAAAAAAAATTGTCACATTTCCGCAACTTGTGTCAAAATATAAAATATTCCATGGACTCAACATGTCTCAAAGCAAATAGCCTGGGGTGTCTACTTTCCAAAATGGGGTCATTTGGGGGGGTTTTGTGCCATCTGGGCATTTTATGGCCTTCAAAACTGTGATAGGTAGTGAGGAGTAAAATCAAAAATTTACGCCCTTAGAAATCCTGAAGGCGGTGATTGGCTTTCGGGGCCCCGTACGCGGCTAGGCTCCCAAAAAGTCCCACACATGTGGTATCCCTGTACTCAGGAGAAGCAGCTGAATATATTTTGGGGTGCAATTCCACATATGCCCATGGCCTGTGTGAGCAATATATCATTTAGTGACAACTTTTTGTAATTTTTTTTTTTTTTGTCATTATTCAATCACTTGGGACAAAAAAAATTAATATTCAATGGGCTCAACATGCCTCTCAGCAATTTCCTTGGGGTGTCTACTTTCCAAAATGGGGTCATTTGGGGGGGGGGGGTTTGTACCGCCCTGCCATTTTAGCACCTCAAGAAATGACATAGGCAGTCATAAACTAAAATCTGTGTAAATTCCAGAAAATGTACCCTAGTTTGTAGACACTATAACTTTTGCGCAAACCAATAAATATACGCTTATTGACATTTTTTTTACCAAAGACATGTGGCCGAATACATTTTGGCCTAAATGTATGATTAAAATTGAGTTTATTGGATTTTTTTTTATAACAAAAAGTAGAAAATATCATTTTTTTTTTAAATTTTTGGTCTTTTTCCATTTATAGCGCAAAAAATAAAAACCGCAGAGGTGATCAAATACCATCAAAAGAAAGCTCTATTTGTGGTAAGAAAAGGACGCAAATTTTGTTTGGGTACAGCATTGCATGACCGCGCAATTAGCAGTTAAAGCGATGCAGTGCCAAATTGTAAAAAGTGCTCTGGTCAGGAAGGGGGTAAATCCTTCCGGGGCTGAAGTGGTTAAAAGATCCAATAATTTGCAGCGTGGCGAATGTGCTATCTCCATTACTAACGCTAGTTTTACCAGACCGAGCGCTTCTGTCTCATACTCAATTCTGAGCATGCGTGATTTTTTGCACGTCCGAATTGCATACAGACAATTGCATTTTCGGATAGGAACTTTTTCCGACCGAAAAATAGAGAACCTGCTCTCAATCTTTTGCTGGCTGGAATTCCGCCAGCAAAAGTCCAATGGAGCATACACATGGTCGCATTTTCTGACCAAAATCTCACATCGGTCTTTTGCTGGCAGCATTTCCGATCGTGTGTACGCAACATGAGGCCGAAGGGGTTAACAGTTGTAATCTTTACTGAGAATTAGATTTAAGTTTGTTTCTTATGTTTACGTTTTTTAAGTTGTAAAAGACAAATTATACAAGTATGCATTAGCATTAAACATTACATGAAAAATGCAATTAGTATCCAGCATGTTACATTCGTGTAAAGCATTAGCTAACAGATATTAGGTTATTGGATATTAGTAATGGATGCCAATTTAAAGCAACAGTAAGATAATGAATATATACTGTATGGTGATCAGAACAGTCATATTTTAGTCATTTGAATTGTTTTAGTTTTAATCGTATTTCAGTTGACTAAAATCTACAGTACGTTTTAGTCGAATAAAACTGTTACATTTCAGTTGACTAAAATGTTATGGGTTTAGTTGAATTGTAATGCATTATTTAAGTGTTTCTCCAGAATTTTCAAACTCATTATATACTCCTGGAGTAAAAATCTAATACCATTTTATTATTTATGATATTAAGATTTTTGTACATACACTATAGACACAGATTTCGCCGTTGTGATATATAACTTCTTTATAAATAAAACCAAGTTTTGTTACAAGAATTTTGCTTTTTTGACAGAAGTGCAACTTTAATATATAAAAAAAAGTAAACTCTTTGGCCTGTAATGCCATTGCACTTGTTGCATGAACTTTAACAGTTCAAGTAACTGAACACAACAAAAATTGCACAGGGTGGGGGCAGAGAATTGGACTGGGGAGGCTAAGCACGCCATTAAGCACTGCTACCTTGCTAGGAGGGCAAACACTCATCACATGGTTTGCAGGCTTTACAGGCAGAGCTCTGAGGAAAGCAGAATTTCACGTGGGTAAACGTCCCTCTCTCACTTACTAGTTCCATTTTCATTAGTTGACGAAAATTGAAATTGATTTTCGTCCAAATTTTTGGAAATTGATGAAAATTCAAATAGATTTTCGTTTAGTTTTTGTCACTGAAAACATGCCGCTGATGAAAATTCTGACAAAAATATTTTCGTCAATGAAATTAACACTGGAATTAATGACTTGGCTGTGGGGCAGATCAGGCTCAGAGTCCAGGCGCTGAAACAGTAAGCAAGTTCATGGATATAAACAGCCACACAAATAGCAGTATGAGAGCAAGTCAGATGTGCCATCAGAAACCTGAAGTTGGTAGCCAAAAGTATCAGTTTTAAATTTCCCTGTGATGAGTGTTTGGTGAATTGGCAGCCAAGGGTCAGTACACAAGCAACAAAGAGGAAGATACTTGCATAAATACAATAATCTGCAAAATAGAAAGTGCAGAGGCATAGTTTAATTATTAAATCTAGGGTAGGAGCTAGGAGTTCAGACATCAGCTGTAAAATGGGTATCTATGAAGATTGACCTGGATAACTATGAGATTGGAGGCTGGTCGGGGGGATTATTTACTAAAGGCAAATCCACTGTGCACTACAAGTGCACTTGGAAGTACAGTTGCCATAGATCTGAGGGGGACACACAAGGAAAATAAAAAACAGCATTTTTGCTTGTACATGATTGGATTATAGAAATTAGCAGAGCTTCTCCTCATTTCAGATCTTCCCCTCGGATCTAGAGCAACTGCACTTCCAAGTGCACTTGCAGAGCACTTGTAATGTACAATGGATTTGCCTTTGGTAACTAAACCCCCAAGATACCAGATTGTTCAGTAGGTGGAGCAACAGCCAGGCGCAGAAGAATCCCTTGGTTTGGTTGCTGAGAACGTTTTTTTTTTAGCCTTTGGAGCCTTGCAAACAAAAGTTGTAAATGTGTTCCAAAGTTTAGGAGCTGCATGTGAGAGGGTCTATGCACCAAATGGTTTGAGGTGGGCTCAGGGAATGTTATAAATTTCTCTGTCTAAGATGAAAAAAGGAGACTTGGAATACATGGCTCTAGTAGATACTCCTGCAAAGCAAATGTTATTCAGTGCTTTTAACCTCCCTGGCAGTATAATTATTTCGGATTTTAGGTGCTGAAAGCGTAACAATTATTTTGCATGGAAATTTGGCGTTTTATATTGTAGGCCTGTAATTCTTAACAATAACACACTTAAATCTGTCCGAACAAGAGTCTAGTAGATATCCCGGGTATGATGAAGTTTGAAACACAAAAACATAAATTATAATATAATAAATAAATATAAATAATTAAAAAAAAATATATATAATATTAATAAAATAAGTTTCCCCACGATTCACTATCGCTCAATTCTGCAAGTGTTCTAATTTATTATCGCTGTTTTCTAGCTGGTCTAAAGCCACTTTTGACATAAAGGGACACTTTTTGGTTGCTATGGACAATCTCCAGTTTCCAGGCAGAAAGAACAGTATATATCATATAAAACTGCATCCAGTGCATGGGCCAAAGCACTGGGGACAAAAGGGATGTGAAATAATTTCATACAGTACTGTAATCTGTAAGATTACAGTACTGTATGTGTTACGATTTGTAAATTTTTTTGAATTTGCCACCAGGCTCCGCCCCCGTGCGTCGCGTCGCTTGCAGGGAATGGAGCCTGGCACGGAGAGGCTTCGGAGGAGACACAGCCCACAGACACTGCGGGGGACATCGCAGGATCCTGGGGACAAGGTAAGTAAAGCCGCACCAGGATCCTGCAATGTAATCCCGAGTGTGGCTCGGGGTTACCGCTAATGGGACTGAAATTTAACCCCGAGCCACACTCGGGATTACCGTCAGGGAGGTTAAAGTAAGCCAAGCAATTGTAAATTGAATTCTGCATTTTTATTGCAACCGGTTGAGTGTACAAGAAAATGAGATGTGAAAAGTGGGCTCATTTGTTAGCAGTGTAGCTGCAGCATTTTGCATTAATAGCTTGGGAGCCTCATCTGGTAGCTCTGTATACAAATAATCCAGTCAGCAAGATACACGTGCATTGATTTGTTTTGGTAGGTCTTCAATGCAAAGAAAGTGATTTATCCCTGCTACGTACTTCAGGCTGACAAATTAAGATTTCACAACAGGTGACACTTGCTGTCTAAAATGATAAAATCAAGCACCACCCCAAGTTTGAGTACAGAAACTGAGTAGTGCTAGGTATCTGCATAAACAGTCAATCAAAAGTTGTAGGTTTATGACATTTTTTTGAGACAAGCACCAACTACCACAAAGACACTTTATAATTTATTGAGTTTGTCAGCATTTCTGTAATGTAACAGAAAACTAAACACTCCATTTTCATAGGATGCATGCATGCATTTTGGAAACTCTGATATGAAAATAATTTGTAGAGGAGTGGACTTGTCAGTGCAAATGCAAAAAAAACCCAGATTGTATAAAAAAGATGTAATGGTGTCTGTGCTGTGTGCATCCAATTCTGCATCCAATTCTGCAACTGATTCGGCCATAAGGTACAGAAAAATCTTTGCAACAGTTAATTGGGAAAAGTTCAGGAGATGGGAATATAGTACCTTGTAGAATGTAGAGCAAGTAATGTTAAAGAGCATGCAAAGTCTTGGTTACACTTTCTAAAGGTACATTCCAGATGTGTTTCTCACTAGACATGGGCTTGGGTGTGTTTGGGATCCCACCTGCCCGATCCCGCCAGGAAGCCGACCCTGCACATGGCTAATCACAGGTAGTGAGACATTTCCCGATCTGTGCAGCTGTGGACCTGGAACTGTCTTGCTGCCTATGATCAGCAGTGTGCAGTGTCAGCTTCCTGGCGGGATCGGGCAGGTGGGATCCCAAACACGCCCAAGCTTATTCCTATTTCTCACCACCCTGTCTTTGAGGATAGTAGGAACAACCATGTGAGAGCTGTGTACATGCTCTATTGCAGTGGTCATCAACCCTGCCCTCAGGGCCCACTAGCAGGCCAGGTTATATGTATTACCTTGAGGAGATGCAGACTAGAATACTCCAATCACTGAGCAGCAAATTATATCACCTGTGATGTATTTCAGTTATCTTGCAAACCTGGCCTGTTAGTGGGCCCTGAGGACAGGGTTGATGACCACTGCTCTATTGCATTCCTTGAAATAATGCATCCCCTATTGATGTATTAAAGTTAGATAACATTTTGCCCATAGCTAGAACTCCCTCCACCACTCACCTGACCGGTGGTAATTGGCAAAAATAAATGTTACCTTTATCTCTTGTTCATATAAACGCGGCTTTGAAATTGTGTAAGTTTATCTGAAATTGCACAATTTTAAAGCCGCATTTCAGTCCAACTTCGGGGCGACTTGAAAGACAATTGTGCAGGTTCATGCACAGATGTCTATTGAAATGATCCCCAAAGTCACAAAAAGTAGTGCAGGAACTACTTTTGGAAATCGGTGTGGTTTCGCACTGATTGAGACGCTCCCATTATCGTCAATAGGATGCGATTTGACCTGCCAAATCGCATGTCAAATCACACTGATGTGAATGGGGGCTGAGCAAGCTTTTCATGCAGCAAAACTACACAGTTGAGAGCCTAAAATGCTGTGCCAGCTAGACTTTTACAAGCATTTCTTTTTTTCCTAATAAACTTTTTTTTATTAAAACACAAATACATGCTATTATTCTACATTTTATTTTAACCCAATTATGCTAACAGAATGACTCTGCCTCAGCAGTTCTAATGGGATTGAAGGACAAGGTTATATCAAGTAAGAAATCAATAGCATCAGGTTTTCTCTACCATCATGCTTTGGTATTCCACTCTAGCATGTCAACAATTTATTTTGCCAACTTGAAAACTGCATTTACATATGACATATTTCTAATAAAACAGCACATTTATGCACTTAAGATTTGTAGACGTAGAATATTGATTTTATGTTACTTAATAGAAATCTATAGACAGTTGCAGACGAATACTTAATAGCATTCAATAGCTCCAAGTGTAGCCTTATGCACATATTTTGACTTGTATTTATCGATCAAATTCCTTTGTTGATTTTTTCAATTTAATTTTAGTTTAATGTTTATTAATTGTCAGTTCTATTTATCGCTTATACATGTGTATACTTATTTCTAAAAAAGAAAGCAGAGCTTCTGGCCATCAGTAAGAACTTCTTACTGATGGTCAGAAGCTCTTTATGTCTTTCTTTCCCCACAAATAGAGCTTTCTTTTGGTGGTATTTGATCACCTCTGCGGTTTTTATTTTTTGCGCTATAAACAAAAAAAGCGTAAATTTTGAAAAAAACACAATATTTTGTACTTTTTGCTATAATAAATCAGTTTAGTTTAGGCCGATATGTATTCTTCTTCATATTTTTGATTAAAAAAAATCACAATAAGCAGATATTGATAGGTTTGCACAAAAGTTATAGCGTCTACAAAATAGGGGATAGATTTATGTCATTTTTATTATTTTTTTTTTTACTAGTGATGGCGGCGATCTGCGATTTTTATCAGTACTGCGACATTGCAGCGGACAGATCAAACACTTTTTGACACTATTTTGGGACCATTGACATTTATACAGCAATCAAAGCTAAAAATAGCCACAGATTACTGTATAAATGTCACTGACAGGGAAGGGGTTAACACTAGGGGGCAATCAAGGGGTTGATTGTGTTTCCTGGGTGTGTTCTAAATGTAGGGGTGGGGGGGGGGGTGGGACTGACTGGGGGAGGAGACCAATCGGTGTTCCTTATAGAAATTTATAGACAGTTGCAGACGAATATACTTAATAGCATTCAATAACTCCAAGTGTAGCCTTATGCACTTATTTTGACTTGTATTTATTGATCAAATTTCTTTGTTGATTTTTTCAATTTAATTTTAGTTTAAATTTTATTAATTGTGAGTTCTATTTGTCGCTTATACATGTGTATACATATTTCTAAAAAAAAAAAGCAGAGCTTCTGACCACCAGTAAGAACTTAGAAAAAGGAATATACTCCTGGTGCAGCTCTTAAGCTTTATTATTAGTTTGCCAGTTACAAATGATTGATCTTCCTCTCCTCCCAGCTGGTCCCCTCATCAGTACATCTGGGGGTTATCAGGTTGCCCTTGTGATTTAAATGTAAAATGTTATACATTTTTTTCCTAATCATGCAGCAACTTGATCAACAGTAGAACAGATACAACAGAGGGTAATGAAGACTTCCTAGTATTGTTTGGAACATTTCTGCTAATTCATTATTGTACTCTAGTGTAATTTGTATGTGTATGAGGTGAAAAACAGATTGTCCAATGGATTGTTTGATCCTAAGGGAACGCACCAAACCCCTCATGTGTAGAACTTTGTACACTGATTCTCTTGAGAGTTAATTATCCTATGCAAATAACAGCTGACTCTCATGACAGTTAGTACATTGCACTTCAGTTCTCTGGTTTTGCCATCATTCATTACTGCAGTTTGTAACATAAGGGGGCTGATTATTGAGAATAAGAGATACCTTTATTAATAATTCAGGATCAAGGACTTCAATGTAGTGAAGATGTATTGGTCACTATGGTAGCACGTTAGTGCATACAGTAGGCTACAAACTATCAATAATTAGCATTGCAGAGACCCAAAAATCTGTATAACCAGCCAAAGGGTGGATTTTTTTTTTATCAAGCATGTGTAAATCATTTACCAGTAATGACTGACTAAATACAGAAATAATTATTTTACAGCACAGTCAGTTTGGTGATATTATAAAAAATATGCTTAACTAAGAAGAGACAGTGTCAGCTGCTGCAGTGTGCTTTTCAATCAGAATGGAAAAATATATTTTTGCAGTGTTAGTGTAAATAAAAGTTCCTATACGAGGGCAAACACTGCAAGCAATGCTACGGATTAAAAAATCACTTGTGATAATTGCAGCTAACTTTAGACGACTAACAGACACTTTGTAACAGTATGTGCTGTTATTCACACAAAGGGATTTTCAACATGTTGGCAGACCCTAACTATTAACCACTTCAGCCCCAAAAGGATTTGCCCCCTTCCTGACCAGGTAATTTTTTTTTGCAATACAGCTCTGCATCGCTTTAACTGACAATTGTGCGGTTGTGCAACGTTGTACCTAAACCAAATTTATGTCCTTTTTCCCCCACAAATAGAGCTTTCTTTTGGTGGTATTTGATCACCTCTGCGGTTTTTGTTTATTGTGCTATATACAAAAAAAGCGTCAATTTTGAAAAAAAAACCACAATATTTTGTACTTTTTGCTATAATAAATATCCAAAAAAATAAAATTTCTTCATCGGTTTAGGCCGATATGTATTCTTCTACATATTTTTGGTAAAAAAAAAATCGCAATAAGTGTATATTGATAGGTTTGCGCAAAAGTTATGGCGTCTACAAAATAGGTTGTAGATTTATGTCATTTTTATTATTTTTTTTTTTACTAGTGATGGCGGCGATCTGCAATTTTTATCAATGTAAAACAGGGGTCCCCCACATGAGGTTTAGGATTTTAAGGGCAACTAAGTATGATTGAGAAACCTATAGGTATAAATATAACCGTATTTTATTAAATGTATAAACATTAAAAAGTCAGTGCATATAACTAGTACAACTGACTAATTAAGAACAACAACAACATGTGATAAGGCATGAATGTACAAACAAATACAGTCTCCTGCATTTTGAGAAATGGCCCCAACGCGTTTCAGGAACTTGTCCTTTCTTCAGGGGCTTATCACACACGGAGACAAGTGTATATCTATAAGAAAAATGCATCTGTTAAGAGTGGGACACATAGGGACAGGGGCATGTGAGGAGCATCGTTAAATGCATCTGTTAAGAGTGGGACACATAGGGACAGGGGCATGTGAGGAGCATCGTTAAGGACGGAAAGGCAAATCAACCCAAGAAAAGCCCACGCCAATATAAAAAATTTCTTGGGTTGATTTGCCTTTCCGTCCTTAACGATGCTCCTCACATGCCCCTGTCCCTATGTGTCCCACTCTTAACAGATGCATTTTTCTTATAGATATACACTTGTCTCCGTGTGTGATAAGCCCCTGAAGAAAGGACAAGTTCCTGAAACACGTCTGGTCATTTCTCAAAACACAGGAGACTGTATTTATTTGTATATTCATGCCTTATCACATGTTGTTGTTGTTCTTAATTAGTCAGTTGTACTCTGTCTGTCTCCTCTCTCCTGAGAGAACCAGGATTTGTGTGTTTACACACACATCCCCGTTCTCGTTCTGTCACGAGCGACCGCGGGTGCCTGGCGGACATTGCGTCCGCCGGGCGCAGGCTTTGTATTCATTAATAAAATACATTACTCGCCTTGATTGGCTCAGCGTGGTATACTGTATGTATAAAATGTAACCAAGCCTCTCTCTTCGGTCCTCCCAAGACCTCCTGCTCTCTAGTTCCCTTGTCACCTCCTCCCATGCTCGCCTCCAGGATTTCTCCAGAGCTTCTCCCATCCTTTGGAACTCCCTACCCCAATCTGTCCGACTGTTCCCTAATCTATCCATCTTTAGACGACCCCTGAAAACCCTTCTCTTTAAAGAAAACTATCCTGCTTCTAACTAATACTGTTTACTTCCTCCATCAGCTCATCCCACAGCTATTACCTTTTGTATCAATTGACCCTCACTCCTTGATTGTAAGCACTAATAAGCAGGGCCCTCTGATTCCTATTGTACCAAATTGTAATGTAACTGTAATGTCTGTCTTTATTTTGTTAAGTGCAAACTGTTGGCGCTATATAAAACCTGTATGATAATAATAATGTATACGGTATGTTACTGAATGCGCTGATCGGAACCATCTCGTTTGGACAAAATCATGCCTGTTCTGGCTACCCCTTGGCTCCTCTTCCTTTCACAGCCATCTCGCCATCCACCACCAGAGCTTTGATTTAAAGCACCTGAACCTCCATCTGGGTTTGCACACATCGGTTCTCCCCCTACAGTGGATTTCGCCAGGCACATGAGGTATTTACCACTGCAGCATTGCTTCAAAAAGCTGGTGATCAAGTTGCACAGACTTATTATTGCTGTTTCAGTATGTTACTGAAGCTACTAGACAGGCTAGACGGAAGGTGATCTTCTTATACACCGAGTATATCAGAAAAACCAGAAAAACCAGGGGGTCGTCTTATACGCCCAGTTGCCTTATACGCTGCCAAATACGGTAATTGTGGTAGGTTACTGAGAGTCCCATATATCAGAAGGTGGCAGGCTGGGCTGAGGAGTAGACTGACCCATAGTTGAGGCAGTGGCAAGCAAGTCTAGAGCAGAAAACTTGGTTGGCATGGGCTGAACAGGGGTAACAGGCATGGTGGCAGGCTTGACCAGAACAACTGGCATGGTGTCAGGCTTGACCAGAACAACTGGCATGTGTGCAGGCTGGACCAGATCAACTAGTGTGGAGGCAGGCTGGACCGGAACAACTGGCGTGGTGGCAGGCTGGACCGGAACAGCTGACCTGGAGGTGGACAGGATGGGGTCAGCAAGCATGGAGGTGGACTGGATCAGCAATAGTGGAGGCAGACTGGACCAGATCAGCAAGTGTGAAGGCAGACTGGAAAAACATGAAGCGCAGCAAACCCAGAACAAGTACCTTACTACAAACACTATGTACAAAATGGAGGGAGCTCACATGAACAGGGCAGGATCAGGACTGGGACAGAAAACAAGGATACTGGGTCCAGAGAACAAGAAACTGGGTGCAGGGTACAGGGTACTGTAAGCAGGTCACAGGAAACAAGGCCCAGGGTCAGGCAGGGACACGTCCCACAGGTGGAACACTGAAGCACCAATCTTCATCAAAGAAGAGATTAAATACCCCCCAGCAGCCAGTGTCAGGTGCAGCCTAACTACTTGGATATGTTGACTGTTGGGTGACACCTGCTGATGGCCACTGAAACTGTGCCCTTTGGCTCCGGGAACAACAGTGCCACCAGCATGTGACCCAAGTCCTGACACAAACTTAACTGTGCACTAAGAATCAATAATAGAGTGCATGTATCTACAGGGTTCTAGCTTTGACTTTATTTCACTATTCTGACTAAGGATAATTTCCAAATAAAACAAAATTAATTCAGACCTCATGGACGCTGTTGGAATAATAAAAAAAAACAAAACTGTAAAGTGTTGAAACACTTCAATTTATTTATATACCGGGCACCATACTATATAAAGGACTCAATCATATTAAGAATAATATGATGAAATATATGTTGCTATCATAACCCTTATGATTTCATAATATGAATGATTCAGAAGTGACATGAAAAATGATACTTATCCAGATTTTCAATAGATTAAAATAAAGGAACATTAAAGATTAAGATCAGTGATATTATCCATCCCGGGGACTTCATTCAGACTATTATAAGGGTACTATATCTAAAATTAATCTATGGATGAAAATATAATTTCCCAGATTTGAATACATTCAAATTTTATTTCCAGAAACCTAAAATACAGTGCCTTGAACAAGTATTCATACCCCTTGAAATCTTCCACATTTTGTCATGTTACAACCAAAAAAAGTAAATGTATTTTTCTGGGATTTTATGTGATAGACGAACACAAAGTAGCACATAATTGTGAAGTGACAGGAAAATGATAAATGGTTTTCAAATTTTTTTACAACGAAATATCTGAAAAGTGTGGCGTGGATTTGTATTCATCCCCCTTTACCCTGAGACCCCTAACTAAAATCTAGTGGAACCAATTGCCTTCAGAATTCACCAAATTAGTAAATAGAGTCCACCTGTGTGTAATTTAATCTCAGTATAAATACAGCTGTTCTGTGAACCCCACAGAGGTTTGTTAGAGAACCTTAGTGAACAAACAGCATCATTAAGGCCAAGGAACACACCAGACAGGTTAGGGATAAAGTTATAGAGAAGTTTATAGCAGGGTTAGGTTATACAAAAATATCCCAAGCTTTGAACATCTCACAGGGCACTGTTTAATCCATCATCCAAAAATGGAAAGAGCATGGCACAACTGCAAACCTACCAAGACATGGCCGTCCATCTAAACTGACAGGCCGGGCAAGGAGAGCATTAATCAGAGAAGCAGCCAAGAGGCCCATGGTAACTCTGGAGGAGTTGCAGGGATCCACAGCTCAGGTGGGAGACTCTGTCCACAGGACAACTATTAGTCATGAACTCCACAAATCTGACCTTTATGGAAGGATATTTCTAGATCAGCATTAGAAGCATTAAACTCCAGGTAATCTCAATAAAATTGTACAACATTGTTTGAAAAACAATGTTGTACAATTTTATTGAGATTACCTGGAGGAGTTTAATGCTTCTAATGCTGATCTAGAAATAGAAAGACATGTTGATCTGATCACATCACAAAGCACCTGGAGAAAGGAAGGATACCCCAGGCACCCGAACAGCTAGGACGGTGGAAGCGACCGCAGTGGTTACAATCAAAAGCGTACTACCCCTGTGGGGGTGAGTGGATCTGCTGAGTGGGGACCCTGGAGGGGGAGCACAAAGTCACGAGAGGATCCTTTGAAAACACCTAAAAGTCACCATTTCTGTGTTACTTATTCCTAGTGAAGATTTAGCATATTACATGGACTACCAGCTGCACATCTATTTATGAACACTTTTTTGTCCTTTTTTTCATATATATACATATATCTTTTATATATAAATTTTTTCTTTATCCACTAAGCTTTTTTTGCAAACACCCCAACCACCACATGTGAACTAATCACTTTGTGTAAAAGTATATGGACTATTATTTGTGCATTTACTTTAAGAAAACCTTTTTTTCTCATTAATCGTATTAGTGGAATCACGGTATTTGAGTGGGGCTTGCTTAGTGCTCACTTTATTCATAGTAGATAATTATGCTCATGTATGGCCCTTTTTGTGTGGTTATTTCTGATTTTGATGGGTTACTGCTGATCCAGTGATTGGTATATTACTATCAAGCACTGCTTACATATTTGAGCACTATATTCATTTGTGTTGTATAATAGCCTGTACACATATTATTTATTTATTATTGTTTGGTATACTACACCATTTAAGGTAAGCACCACTAACTGGCCATTTATACGCACACTAGGGAGCGCCACAACCCCCTTTTCACCATACTCATATATCTATAGACCCCTTTTGGGAGCTATATCAGGGGAGGCTGCACACCTAGTAAGGATCCTAAGCGCAGTCACTTACTAGTTAATTTTAGTTAAAAAAGAGTGCTTGTACACCTTGGTGAGCTGTTGCACCAACCTGATTGACATGAATCATGGCTCCAACATGAGAGATGTCAGTTGAAACAAAGGAGAGGATTATAAAACTTCTTCAAGAAACATCACAGAATGTTGCAAAAGATGTTGGTTGTTCCAGTTGTGTCAGCTGTGTCAGCTGTGTCTAAAATCTGGACCAAGTACAAATCAAATGGGAAGGTTGTTAAAGGGAAGCGTACTGGTAAACCAAGGAAGCCATCAAAGCCTCAAGATAGAAAACTTAAAGCAATATGCCTTGAAAACAGAAAATGCAAAACAAAACAAATGAGGAACAAACGATCAGAAACTGCTGTGACCGAACTGAAAGACATCACCTAAAGGAAATGAGATTTACAGAAAAGCCAAACAAAAACCATCATTAACACCTAAACAGAAAAAAACAAGGTTACAGTGCGCTGAAGAAAATCATGGACGGTGGATGACTGGATGAAATTGATATTCAGTGATGAATCATGAATCTGCATTGGGCAGGATGATGATGCTGGAAATTTTGTTTGGTGCCGTTCCAATGAAATGTATGGAGACGACTGCCTGAAGAAAACATGCAAATTTCCACAATCATTGATATTATAGGGTTGCATGTCAGATAAAGGTATGGGGGAGAGGACAGTCATTAAATCTTCAATAAATGCACAAATTTATACTTAGGTTTTGGACACTTTTCTTATTCCATCAATTGAAAGGATGTTTGGTGATGATGACATCATTTTTCAGGATGATAATGCATCTTGCCATAAGGCGAAAGCCATGAAAACTTTCCTTCAAGAAAGACATAATGTCAATATATGGACTGCAAATAGTCCGGACCTCAATCCAATTGAAAATCTATGGTGAAAATGAAAGAATATGGTCCATGACAAGGCTCCAACCAAAGCTAATCTGGCAACTGCAATAAGAGAAAGTTGGAGTCCTTTGATGAAGAATACTGTTTGTTAATAGTTAAAGCCATGCCTCAGAGAATTCAAGCTGTTATAAAACGTGTTTGCCCCAAAAATAACAAAGGATATCTATCGGAAAAAGGGTACCATCATCCAGTAATATGTTTTGGAAGAGAAAAGGGAATGTACAGGGGCTACTCCAAGAACGCCCTAATTCACCAAAGTGTTTGGACTATTGCGGTACCCAAGTGAAGAGTAAGACAAGACTAAAATTACAATTTATTTAATTACAAAAAAAAATTTTCATAATAATCACAGAGACAACTTGAGAGTTATTAACTAGTAAACAATCAAGCAAGAGTATTTAAAATATCAATAAATGAAACCCCCATGGGTGGATGAAGGCATGGTGATGTGAAAGAGGACGTTGGCCTCAACAGTTTCGCGGCCAATGCCGCTTCCTCAGGAGGCGTCCAATTATAACATCTAAAAAACATAGTCAGAATTACAACAAAACAATATTACATAAGGTTCACTGATAATACATAATAAGCTTGGAGTATTAAAGCAATATGTAACAAGACTCACCAACACTTGCCCAAATGGGCGAAAAACTGCAATTTTGAGCCACCCATATAGGGTGTTCCCCTGGAGGCGGGCAAGGGGGGCTGTTCAAGACGGACTGTAAATAAATAAATAAATGATTGGATTAGTGTAATAAACTAGGCTGAACTCTGGGACACTTAGGACTAAGAGTTAGAGCAAAGAGAGGAATAGAAGGGCAGAGGTAGAGAAGGAAGAAAAAGAAAAAGGAAAGGGAAGAGGAGGGAAAGGGGGGTGGAAAGATGGGAAGGGAGGGAAAAGAAGAGGTGGGAAGGAATGGAGAAAGGGGGTAGGTACAGAAAGAGAAATACGAGAAAAAAAGAAAGAAGGGGGAAGAGAGAAAAATAAGGTAAGGAAAGAGCAGGAAGAGGAGGAGAAGGGGAAAGGGGGGGGGGAGGGGAAGGAAAGAAGGGAGGGGAGAGAAAAAGAAAAAAGAGGGAGAGGAGAAGAGATAGGGAGAAAGAGGAAAGAGAAGAGTGAATCAAGCCATAAAGTTAGAGACCTGCAAGACACCCAGAATGCAGTGTATAAGTTATTGGGGGAGCAAACCTACCCACTAGAAAAACCGGGATAGGGCCAAGCAAGGCTCTGCTCTGATTATGTTAGTATAGAGAATTCTGTAAATATGAAAAACAAGCAACTCGATAAATGATAGTTAAATATAGGGAGTTTAACTATCATTTATCGAGTTGCTTGTTTTTCTCCCCTCCTTCTTCTTTCCTTTCCCTCTTTCTCCCTATCTCTTCTCCTCCCCCTCTTTTTTCTTTTTCTTTTTCTCTTCCCTCCCTTCTTCCCCCCCCTTTCCTCTTCTCCTCCTCTTCCTGCTCTTTCCTTTCCTTATTTTTCTCTCTTCCCCTTCCCCCTTCTTTCTTTTTTTCTCTTATTTCTCTTTCTGTACCCCCTTTCTCCCCTTCCTTCCCACCTCTTCTCTTCCCTCCCTTCCCATCTTTCCATACCGTTGTTTTTTTGTAATTCTGACTATGTTTTTTAGCTGTTATAATTGGACGCCTCCTGAGGAAGCGGCATTGGCCGCGAAACTGTTGAGGCCATGTCCTCTTTCACATCACCATGCCTTCATCCACCCATGGGGGTTTCATTTATTGATATTTTAAATAGTCTTGCTTGATTGTTTACTATGTAATAACTCTCAAGTTGTCTTTGTGATTATTATGAAAAAACAGTTTTTGTAATTAAATAAATTGTAATTTTATTCTTGTCTTACTCTTCACTTGGGTACTGAAATAGTCCAAACACTTTGGTGAATTAGGGCGTTCTTGGAGTAGCCCCTGTATATTCCCTTTTCTCTTTCAAGCTGTTATAAAAGCCAGAGGTGGTACAACAAGTAATAGTGGTGTACTGTAGTGCTTTTTTTCATTACTCCATAATATTTTCCGCAGAATTGAGCGATTCCATATTTTTTTCCTCTGCTTGATCTGCAAAAACAGCTGCAATTATTCTTTTTATTTTTTTTAAGTGTTTCTTAAAGCCAGAAGGTTGGAATGTTAAATGAAAATAGTTTTGAGGCATATGTGTGATTTATTTTTTTCTACACAATTAAACAATTGAATTAACATTTTCTAAGAGTGGTGATTCCATACTTTTTGACAGGGGTTATACTGTGATAAAATCTCTTCAAAGACTTAAAAGAATTTGGGAAATCAATCAAGTCAGTGTGGTTTATATTTGACTATTCTAATTTATGATAATTAGCACAATAGAAGGCTAAGGCACTGTTTTATATTGATTAAGTGGTATTGCTGCCTTGATTAATCGTGTAGACTTCCTGAAATTTGTTGTTTGGCTATACCAGACAACAATATCTTTCAGATGCAGTGGGGTTGATTTACTAAAGGCAAAACCACTGTGCACTGGCTGTAGATCTGAGGGGAAGATCTGAAATGAGTGGAAGCTCTTCTGATTTCTATCATCCAATCATGCACAAGCAAAAAAAATTTTTTTTTTAATTTTCCTTCCATGTCCCCCTCAGATCTACAGTGACTGCACTTCCAGTGCACTTGTAGTGCACATTGGATTTGCCTTTAGTAAATAAACCCCAGTTTATCTTTTTGCTATTGCATAGCTGTCAATGTGCTGTGTATGTTCAGCCACTGTGTATGTTCAACCAGAACTCTCATAGGTACTAACATTCAAAAGTCATACCACGGACACTATGGTGTACAGCAAGCATAGCTCACTATAGCTAAATATGCTACACAGCATTTATCAAGAACAATTTCCATGAACAGAATAACAATGTAATGCTCTCTATCTAATGATAGAAAATAAATATTTTCATTTAAAGAGATACTCCACTTTGCTTCCCATGTTTTTATTGTGTTAACATATGCACTGATTTACATTTCTCCTGAGATTATTGAGAGTTGCACAACTGGCAGTTAAAATCAGATTATGGTGATTCCATCATTATTTTTATCTGTATACACAGGGGCCCTTTTTCCTTAAAGCACAGTAATATTTTACCAGTCAGCCAAATGGGAAAACAGATTATCATAACCCAGATTCTACAACTCCTGGTCAAGTAAGTTAGAGATAAATTTATGCTGGAGCATGGTGCTAAAGCAATGCAATTGGTGACAAGCAAAAGCCTGACAACCTATGGTATTTTCAAAGGGGGTGTACTGTGTAATGGTTTTGTATATATTTTCTTCATTTATTATGTTCAGAACTAAAAAAATCTTTTTTTTTTTTTAATCATGTAGATGGATTAGTTTTATTTTTACTTTTTTGGCCCAAACAAATGGAGCACTGGGATTCACCAGGTTAACCTTAATCCCCTTGTGACCACAATATGACTTTTTAAGTTCAAATGCAAAACGCCCTTGTCATGAAAAATTGAACTAGGAATCCACAGCTGTAGATATTCCTAGTTCTCAGAGCCACAGTCAATCTAATAATAAGCATTTGTCCTTCCCACCTTCTTCTTCCTTTATCTCTTTTCCTTTGGGTGTCAGGCAGGGTGGTGGCCTCACAGTCCAGCGTATTTATTTTTGTTATATAATGCAATGCCATGTATCCATTATGAATTTATTAATGTACAAGGCCTCAACAACCCAATAAAGTGATCACAGGTCTCCTACTATGTGCACAACCAACATGACAAAATTCTGTTCCTGCAGGAAACCCATTCTTAGCTTAGTCTGCCCTCACAATATTACAAAACACGGTACCCTAGTAATAGACACCCACATAAATTCCTTCCATACCATTGGTATTCATAAATAAAAGAAAAAATGTGCGCTTGCATTAGATACTGTAGATACTTATCTCTATATTCATGTATACCCAAACCAAGAGATGAAAATAAAAGATTGATTCTAAAGAGGAAAAATTCCAAAACAGAAATCGCTATGCTGCACAGCGAGTGACAACATGTGAATTAAATACTGATATATAAGCCCTTCAGTACAGATACATAAAGTGCAAAAATATGTGCAAAAAATTAGTCCACCCAAGTGCATAATTGAGGATGTGAAATTTCAAAGAGGCGACATGAGTCGCAGAAACGCATGTCCACAGTTCATAAGCTGCTTCCCATATGTATGTATAAAGGAACAGGGAGACGTGAAGGGACTTCCAGCCACCAGTAAATCCAAGGGGTAATAGTAGATGTATCCTTACCAGTAGGGATGAGCCGAACACCCCCCTGTTCGGTTCGCACCAGAACATGCGAACAGGAAAAAAGTTCGTTCGAACATGCGAACACCGTTAAAGTCTATGGGACACGAACATGAATAATCAAAAGTGCTAATTTTAAAGGCTTATATGCAAGTTATTGTCATAAAAAGTGTTTGGGGCCCTGGGTCCTGCCCCAGGGGACATGGATCAATGCAAAAAAAAGTTTTAAAAACTGCCGTTTTTTCAGGAGCAGTGATTTTAATAATGCTTAAAGTCAAACAATAAAAGTGTAATATCCCTTTAAATTTCGTACCTGGGGGGTGTCTATAGTATGCCTGTAAAGGGGCGCATGTTTCCTGTGTTTAGAACAGTCTGACAGCAAAATGACATTTTGAAGGAAAAAACTCATTTAAAACTACCCGCGGCTATTGCATTGCCGACAATACACATAGAAGTTCATTGATAAAAACGGCATGGGAATTCCCCAAAGGGGAACCCCGAACCAAAATTAAAAAAAAAAATGACGTGGGAGTCCTCCTAAATTCCATACCAGGCCCTTCAGGTCTGGTATGGATATTAAGGGGAACCCCGGCCAAAATTTAAAAAAAAAAATGACGTGGGGTTCCCCCTAAATTCCATACCAGACCCTTCAGGTCTGGTATGGATTTTAAGGGGAACCCCGCGCCAAAAAAAAAAAAAAAAAACGGCGTGGGGTCCCCCCAAAAATCCATACCAGACCCTTATCCGAGCATGCAACCTGGCAGGCCGCAGGAAAAGAGGGGGGGACGAGAGTGCGGCCCCCCCTCCCTCCTGAACCGTACCAGGCCACATGCCCTCAACATTGGGAGGGTGCTTTGGGGTAGCCCCCCAAAACACCTTGTCCCCATGTTGATGAGGACAAGGGCCTCATCCCCACAACCCTGGCCGGTGGTTGTGGGGGTCTGCGGGCGGGGGGCTTATCGGAATCTGGAAGCCCCCTTTAACAAGGTGACCCCCAGATCCCGGCCCCCCCCCTGTGTGAAATGGTAAGGGGGTACATAAGTACCCCTACCATTTCACGAAAAAAGTGTCAAAAATGTTAAAAATGACAAGAGACAGTTTTTGACAATTCTTTTATTTAAATGCTTCTTCTTTCTTCTATCTTCCTTCATCTTCTGGTTCTTCTGGTTCTTCTGGCTCTTCTGGTTCTTCTGGTTCTTCTGGTTCTTCCTCCGGCGTTCTCGTCCAGCATCTCCTCCGCGGCGTCTTCTGTCTTCTTCTCCTCGGGCCGCTCCGCACCCATGGCATGGGGGGGAGGCTCCCGCTCTTCTCTTCTTCTCTTCTTCTTTTCTTCTCTTCTTCATTTTCTTCTCCGGGCCGCTCCGCAATCCATGCTGGCATGGAGGGAGGCTCCCGCTGTGTGACGGCGCTCCTCGTCTGACAGTTCTTAAATAACGGGGGGGGGGGGGGCGGGGCCACCCGGTGACCCCGCCCCCCTCTGACGCACGGTGACTTGACGGGACTTCCCTGTGGCATTCCCCGTGACGTCACAGGGAAGTCCCGTCAAGTCACCGTGCGTCAGAGGGGGGCGGGGTCACCGGGTGGCCCCGCCCCCCGTTATTTAAGAACTGTCAGACGAGGAGCGCCGTCACACAGCGGGAGTCTCCCTCCATGCCAGCATGGATTGCGGAGCGGCCCGGAGAAGAAAATGAAGAAGAGAAGAAGAGAAGAAGAGAAGAAAAGAAGAAGAGAAGAAGAGAAGAGCGGGAGCCTCCCCCCCATGCCATGGGTGCGGAGCGGCCCGAGGAGAAGAAGATAGAAGACGCCGCGGAGGAGATGCTGGACGAGAACGCCGGAGGAAGAACCAGAAGAGCCAGAAGAGCCAGGAGAGCCAGAAGAACCAGAAGAACCAGAAGATGAAGGAAGATAGAAGAAGCATTTAAATAAAGGAATTGTCAAAAACTGTCTCTTGTCATTTTTAACATTTTTGACACTTTTTTCGTGAAATGGTAGGGGTACTTATGTACCCCCTTACCATTTCACACAGGGGGGGGGCCGGGATCTGGGGGTCACCTTGTTAAAGGGGGCTTCCAGATTCCGATAAGCCCCCCGCCCGCAGACCCCCACAACCACCGGCCAGGGTTGTGGGGATGAGGCCCTTGTCCTCATCAACATGGGGACAAGGTGTTTTGGGGGGCTACCCCAAAGCACCCTCCCAATGTTGAGGGCATGTGGCCTGGTACGGTTCAGGAGGGAGGGGGGGCCGCACTCTCGTCCCCCCCTCTTTTCCTGCGGCCTGCCAGGTTGCGTGCTCGGATAAGGGTCTGGTATGGATTTTTGGGGGGACCCCACGCCGTTTTTTTTTTTTTTTTGGGCGCGGGGTTCCCCTTAAAATCCACACCAGACCTGAAGGGTCTGGTATGGAATTTAGGGGGAACCCCACGTCATTTTTTTTAAAAAATTTTGGCTGGGGTTCCCCTTAATATCCATACCAGACCTGAAGGGCCTGGTATGGAATTTAGGGGGACCCCCACGTCATTTTTTTTTTTAATTTTGGTTCGGGGTTCCCCTTTGGGGAATTCCCATGCCGTTTTTATCAATGAACTTCTATGTGTATTGTCGGCAATGCAATAGCCGCGGGTAGTTTTAAATGAGTTTTTTCCTTCAAAATGTCATTTTGCTGTCAGACTGTTCTAAACACAGGAAACATGCGCCCCTTTACAGGCACACTATAGACACCCCCCAGGTACGAAATTTAAAGGGATATTACACTTTTATTGATTGACTTTAAGCATTATTAAAATCACTGCTCCTGAAAAAACGGCCGTTTTTAAAACTTTTTTTTGCATTGATCCATGTCCCCTGGGGCAGGACCCAGGTCCCCAAACACTTTTTATGACAATAACTTGCATATTAGCCTTTAAAATTAGCACTTTTGATTTCTTCCATAGACTTTTAAAGGGTGTTCCGCGGCATTCGAATTTGCCGCGAACACCCCAAATTGTTCGCTGTTCGGTGAACTTGCGAACAGCCAATGTTCGAGTCGAACATGAGTTCGACTCGAACTCGAAGCTCATCCCTACTTACCAGACGCGTTGGGCCTCCTTTATAGCAAGGTCTTAGAGGCATGCAGATTTAGCCCTCTGCAGGGACAGGAGATGACAGCTCAACACGCGACCAGAGATGATTCCGACACTTCCGCGTTGATGTAAACACTCCCTCATCACAGAACTCGTGGATGGAGAAGGGGGGAGAGGGGAGAAAAATTTCTTGATTTAGAGTGGAGATCCAATCGATATAGAACTCGAGGCCAAATCAGAAGAAAAAGAGAGGTATGTGAGGGATGATCATCTTAGGATTTTGTTGTCGGAATGTCGGATCAATGTCCGACCGTGTGCATTAGGCTGAGTCTGTTTCCTCCCTACCCTCACAATATTTCAAGACATGATACCCTAGTAATATAGTAATAGACCCTTACATAAATTCCTTCCATACCATTGGTATTTATAACTCCCTTCTGTTCCATTATGTAAACTGTTTAGACCCTACCTGACAGGATATTCATTTTCCTGAAATGTGAATTGTACAATCACCAGTTCACACTAATGAAGGTTTACCTACCCAAGCAAGACAAACCATGATTCCTCTCAACTCTCTTTAATCCATTGCAGGAATGTATGGAGGGTTTGGTGGTTTTCAGGGGTGACTTTAACATAGTCCTTAATTCTCTTCATGACTCAAATTCAGGGAAGGTGTAATTTCATTGCCATGGATGAACAAGCTCAGATCTAAACCTTTCAAACAATTAAAAATCCTGTATAACTCATGAAATATGGAATATATGAAAATAAATTTTTGGGTTTTTTTTACACAACATTCACAATCTAATAAGACATTTCTCACACGTATCACGGGCATACTTTGAATTTTACCCCAAAACACATTCTGCTGCTCTTCTCAAGAATAGGTATTTTATATTTTCTGTATTAAAAAATACAACCAATGTTGCATCAAAAACAGTATACTGTACTGTTTGTCTCTGTATGAATGCTTAGGGAATATAGCTTAGTTAGGTGTCACCTATAGTAGTTCTTATTTTTATAAGCCAAGCAAGCCTAATCTAGTTAAAAAAGAGTTCCAGTGGTTCCAGGAGTGCATTTTGCCTCAGGGGATGGCTGAGACTGGTGTCTTGCAGGAATGTAGTCAGTGGTTTGTGCAGATGGGTCAGTTCAGGCAGCAGCAGTGACGGAACTACCCAGGCCACAAAGGTTGGATTTGCGACCGGGCCTCGCCGCCACCTGCCAATTTTAGGCAATTATCAGAACATAGTATACACTGTGGCGGATGCCGCCGCCCGCCAGTTCTAGGCAAGGATCAGGACATTATACACTGTGGGAAGGGGGGGTGCCACACACTGCTGTCTGCTGGTTCTAGTTAGAGACAACAGACATGGGAGTCAAGAAATAGTGTACACTGTGGCTGAGTAAGCACTCACTGTCAGAGCGCACCGCCCACCTATTCTCTCCTCCCATTTCTCTAAGGAGATCCATATCAGGAGGAGGACACTAGAGTGGAGGAGAAAGTCAGCTGATCAGCTGAAGGGCCAGTAGAGTGAAGGGGGAGGAGCTGTCCCCTTTCTGAGGAGATGTGGAGACAGAATCCCCATGTTGCAAGAGCCATTACTTGAGGCACTGTGAATCCAGACTGAAAGATCACCACCATCCCTCTGCCACTGATTCCACCCCACCACCGCCATTGAATCCATCCCCCCACACCACCACTGCCACTGATCCCATCCCCCACCACCATCCCTCTAACACTGATCCCATCCTCCTCACCACCACCACCACTGAGCTCTCCCCTTTGTGAGGAGATGTGGTCCCCATGTCGGGAGAGCCATTACTGGAGGCACTGTGAATCCAGACTGAGAGTGCACCCCCCCGCCACCACCATCACTGATCCTATCCCCCCACCACTACCACTGCTGCGACTGATTCCAAGGGGGCACTCAGGAGGATGTAAGAGGTACTCTGGAGACACTAAGGGGGCACTCTGAAGGCACCAAGGGGGCACTCTAAAGGCATTAAGGGGCACTCTGGAGGCACTGTTTTAGAACCTGCAGAGTGCCCCCTTATATCTTCCTAAATGCCCCCTCATATCTTCCAGAGTGCCCACTTATATCTTGCAGAGTGCCCACTTACATTCTCCAGAGTGCTCCCTTACATCCTCTAAGATGCACCCTAGTAATAGTAAGGTCAGTGGCAGAACTACCAGGGTCTCAAATGTTGCACTTGAGACTGGGCCCTGCCATTCCACTACCATGTGTGGGGCCCCAACACGCAGGAAGGGGCCTTGCTGCAGAACACAGGAGAGGGCCCCGGGACGAGGTCAGGGATGCCCTTCATGGTTGCTTGCACCAGGGCCATGAAGTTTTTAGTTATGTCTCTGGGCAGCAGACAGAGATATGGTCAATAAACAGGCAAAGGATCAGTCCAGGCAGCAGTCACAAATGTGGTCAATAAACAGACCAGAGTCAGTACAGTTACGGTGGCAGGCAGAGACAAGACTGCACTGATGTGGCAGTGTTTAGGAACACTATTGCTGGCTGCCCTGGCTCTGGTGCCATTATATTGATGTGGAGGTTATTAGGGACATTGTTAATGGTTGCGCTGGCTCTGGTGACACTGGCACTGGTGTGGCTAGTGATCAGAAACATTGTTGCTGGCTGCACTGATCTGGTGGCATTGAGACTGGTGTGGTAGTGATCATGAATACAATTGATGGCTGCACTGTTCTGGAAACACTGGCATTGGTGTGGTGGCAATCAGGAATACTGTTGATCGGGCACACAGTGGTTTGGTGACTCTGGGTCTGGTGTGGGTAATGATCAGCAACATTGTTGCCAATTTACACTGGTCTGATGACATTAGGATAGGTGTGTTAGCAATATGGAACACTGTTTCTGGTTGCACTGGTCTGGTAACACTGAAACTTGTGTGGTGGTGATCAGGAATTCTGTTGCTAGCTGCACTGGTCTGGTGACATTGTGCTGGTGTGGTGGTGATCAGGAAAACTGTTGCTGGCTTGTACTGATCTGGTGACACTGGGACTGAAGATCAGAGATAAGGAACATGGTTGTTGGCTTACACTGGCCGTCCGGTCACACTAGGACTGGTGTAGCAATGATCAGGAACACTGACAATAGCTGCACTTGTCTGGTGACCTTGGGACTGGTGTGGCAGCGATCAGGAATACTGTTGGCGGCTTACACAGGTCTCATGACATTGTACTGGTGTCATGTATACTGGCTGGCTACACTAGCACACAGTGTCATCAGAGCAGCCAAGCAGTGTCCTTGATCACTAGCTAACCCAGTACAGTGTTAGAGAGAGATTGAAGCCAATCAGAAATTGAAATCGGGTCAATCTTAAGAAACTTAAATATATCTGGGAGGTTATCATGTTTTTGCAGACGAAAAGAAGCATTGCCTTTGCAAATTACTAGATGAAAAGGAACTCCCCAGTGGTAAGAAAGATCTAAGTCTTTCAACTTTTTTAGAAGTGGACGTAGTAGTGCCCTCCATTGTAAGGTCGCTTTAGAAAGATCTGGTAAAATCTGTAACTTTGCTCCATTAAAACCTATAGAACCATGAGACCATGCCTTTTGGATAATTTCACGTCACATTGTCTAGAGGGGTCTATAGGGTTGAGGCCCAAGGCTCTGTGAACTCTGTCAATAATGATTTCCCTTGGAGGTGTGGTATCAAGGATTTTGTGTAAAATGGTTGTCACAGTATCTTGGAGGTGTTTTGTGCTTCAAGCTTCTGGGAGGCCTCAGAATCAAAAATTATGAACGACTCCGGTCTTCTAGGTCCTCAATATGTAGTTGTAAGGCAGAAAGATCTTGCGCTTGCTGGTTATGAATCTTTTCCAGTACTTGCATCCACATTTTATGTGCAGAGGTTATTGATTCACCTTTATCTATTCTCTCCTCTAGGTGATGCAAGTTTGTATGAATAGCCAGCCTGAGGACAAGAGCCTTTGTCGGGAGGGCCCTTATTAATGCTCTGAGGTCTGTTAGATCATCTATTGCTTCAGTAGCAATAGAAGTGGGTGGCAAGGATTTTAACGCAGGGTTCCTATCATCTACATTACACAGAGAGCCCTGTGTTTGTGATGTGGATAGCTACGCATCTGAGGCCTGTGGAGATAGTTGTTGACAGTTCTATGCAGCCATCATTTCAGATTTTCTGGGACCTGTAGGAGTCGGGGAGATGGATGAAAAGAAATGTCAGATCTCTGGCTGTTTTGATGTAGGCATTCCTGTGGTTTTCTGCCGGCAGGAGGTGTTCATATCGAGGGTAATCACTGTGTTCGGTGTTGATATTCTGACAGGGTGTAAGGTAAGGTGTGGAATTTGGGCCAGAATAAGTCTTCACGCTGCATGGTCAGATCATGCCCTCGTAACTTTTCTTCTTTTTTACTATCTACCATGACCACACAACATTTGAGATGTCTCTATAGCCAGTGAGCTTGTCTCACCCTGCACATATCCATAGATCTACTCTAATAAATCTCTTGCTATATGTTACATGATAAACCTGACAAGACATAGGTTTTTCACCAGCAGAAGCTATTCAGAATTTTTTTTAACGTATTATTATATATTGTGTTGGGTGTCTGGTTGTATTGCGCCTATTGCCTTTGGTACTGTGGAAATTTATGTAGCTCTTTTCTTTTCTCAATTAGTCATTGAGTTATTGTCAAGTTAACTGATGCATACTGATGCTGCTTAAATCTACAGTGCCTTGAAAAAGTATTCATACATCTTGAAATTTTCCACATTTTCTCATGTTACAACCAAAAACCTAAATGTATTTTATTGGAATTTTATGTGATAGACCAACACAAAGTGGCACATAATTGTGAAATGGAAAGAAAATGATAAATGGTTTGTAAAATGTTTTACAAATAAATATGTGAAAACTGTGGGATACATTTGTATTCAGCCCCCCTGAGTCAATACTTTGTAGAACCACCTTTTGCTGCAATTACAGCTGCAAGTCTTTTTGGGTATGTCTCTAGCAGCTTTGCACATCTAGGGAGTGACATTTTAGCCCATTCTTCTTTGAAAAATAGCTTAAGCTCTGTCAGATTGGATGGAGAGTGTCTGAACAGCAATTTTCAAGTCTTTCCATGGATTCTCAGTTGGATTTAGGTCTGAACTTTGACTGGGACATTCTAACACATGAATATACTTTGATCTAAACCATTCCATTATAGATCTGGCTGTATGTTAGGGGTTGTTGTCCTGCTGGAAGGTGAACCCCGCCCCAGACTCAAGCCTTTGGCAGACAAGGTTTTCTTCTAAGATTGCCCTGTATTTGGCTCCATCCATCTTCCTATCAACTCTGACCAGCTTCTCTGTCCCTGCTGAAGAAAAGCATCCCCACAACATGATGCTGCCACCACCATGTTTCACGGTGGGGATGGTGTGTTCAGGGTGATGTGCAGTGTTAGTTTTCCACCACACATAGCGTTTTGCTTTTAGGCCAGCAAGTTCAATTTTGGTCTCATCTGACCAGAGCACCTTCTTCCACATAATTGCTGTGTCCCCACATGGCTTCTCACAAAATTCAAATGGGACTTTTTATGGCTTTCTTACAACAATGACTTTCTTCTTGCCACTCTTCCATCAAGGCCAGATTTGTGGAGTGCACGACTAATAGCTATCCTGTGGACAGAGTCTCCCACCTGAGCTGTGGATTCCTGCAACTCCTCCAAAGTTACCATGCTTCTTTGATTAATGCTCTCCTTGCCTGGCCTGTCAGTTTAAATGGATGGCCATGTCTTGGTAGGTTTGCAGTTGTGCCATGCTCTTTCTATTTTCGGATGATGGATTGAGCAGTGCTCTGTGAGATGTTCAGAGCTTGGGATATTTTTTTTTATAACCTAACCCTGCTTTAAACTTCTCTACAACTTTATCCCTGACCTGTCTGGTGTGTTCCTTGGCCTTCGTGATGCTCATTGTTCACTAAGGTTCTCTAACAAACTTCTGAGGGCTTCACAGAACAACTGTATTTATACTGAGATTAAATTACACACAGATGTACTCTATTTACTAATTAAGTGACTTCTGAAGGCAATTGGTTCCACTAGATTTTAGTTAGGGGTCTCAGAGTAAAGGGCGCAAAATACAAATGCAAGCCACACTTTTCAGATATTTAGTTGTAAAAAATTTTGAAAATCATTTATCATTTTTCTGTCACTTCAAAATTATGTGCCGTTTTGTGTTGGTCATAAAATCCCAATAAAATACATTTACGTTTTCAGTAACATGACAAAATGTAGAAAATTGCAAGGGGTATAAATACTTTTTCAAGGCACTGTGAGCTTTAAAAAACTCTTGTCAGAAAAGTACCAAATGATTTCATTTAAATATCTTCTTTACAGAGCTGAATGGCTGAAGTTCAAGTTATATGCATTATTGCTGTTATTATTACACAGGGTTTATAAAGTGCCAACAATTTGCGCAGCGCTTTACAAACAAGGGGAGACAGTAAATTTACAAAACAGTTTAGGAAAAGAGCATTGGGAGACCCTACTTATGAGAGCTTACAACCTAAAAGGGGGGCAAATGATACAAAAAGCAATGTCTGCAAGGGGATACATTGATGAAGAAACTAAATGGTGGTGGTTGAATAGGCTTCCCTCGAACGCTTGTCTTACCCTTTTCTGGCCTGCCAAGCTATGTGCTCAGATATGGATCTGTTATGGATTTTTGGGGGATCTCATACTTTTATTTTCTTGATTTTTGCATAGGATTTCCCCTTAAAATACATACCAGAATTTTTTTTCTGCGGGATCCAGTTTAAAGTGGTATTAGAGTCTTGTTGTATTTGTTTAAAAATAATAAACATGTTATACTTACCTGCTCTGTGCAGAGGTTTTGCTCAAAGCAGCCCAACTCCTCTTCTTGGGTCCCTCGCCGGCACTCCTGGCCCCTCCCTCCTGCTGAGTGCCCCCACAGCAAGCAGCTTGCTATGGGGACACCCAAGCTGAGCTACTGCTCTGTGTGTCCATTCAGACACGGAGCCACGGCTTGGCCCCGTCCCCATTCTATCCTTGATGGCTCACTGACTTTGATTGACAGCAGAGGCAGCCAGTGGGGCCAGCTGTGTGTCTCAGCCAATCAGGAGAGAGAGTGTCGGACAGCCGAGTCTCTCGTGCAACATTGCTGGATCGAGATGGAGCTCAGGTAAGTATTAGGGGGCTGCTGCACACAGAAGATTTTTTTATCTTAATGCATACAATAACAAACCCTTCTGCCTTTGCAACCACTTTAAAATTCATAAAAGACCTACCCTCTGATATGAGTTAGAGGGCGAACCTCATGCTGTTTTTTTCTGTTTGTGTGGGGTCCCCCCATTAACATCTATACCAAACCCTCATCTAGTATAAGGGTCTGGTATAGTTAAATAGAATCCCTGGCCCCTTTGTTTACAAACAGAACAAAGGGGCCAGGAGCTGTCATTTTGCCAGGAACTTAAACACCAGTCATCAAATTTTCTGTAGCAATTTGTATATATTGCACAGATGGGTGACTTCACAGGCAGGGTCATGGCACCCCCTGGGCAAATGGATTGCTTCCAAATCAAACAGAGTTTATATATATATATATATATATATATATATATATATATATTTGCTTTGGCAAATGCCCCAAAGGCTCTGCTCAGCCCCCATGACATTTGACATTTGACATTTTCATCCGAACATCTGAACAGCCAAGTTTGGACCGAACCTTAAAGCCTTAAAGAAACTCCAAGCAGAAACATTTTCCCCTGTTGTTCTTAGTGCTTTCGTACTTTGATCAGATATGTAGTCTATTTATTTCCTCAGTGTGCAATCTAAGAGAAAATGATTGTGCATTTTTTGAATCGCAAGTTTCATTCTCTATGATTTTCACTTTGTAAGACTGGTGGCCACTATGTCCTCTATTGCTCCGGCCACTGGTCTTGTAACTTCCCTGCTTCAGTTCTGTTTCAGCAACCTATGTCCCTGCTCGCTGAAGTGGACAGACCTGGGAGTCTCAGACTGAACTACCTACTGCTGATACACCCTCCTCTGACAGGGCTGCTCAGCCCAAGCTCCACCCACACATACATAGCTGCCATGATCTCCATTTCCCATGCCCTTGTAGTGTGGTTTCCCTGCATGGATGTGACGTGAAACTATCAGAAAGTCCTCCTCCCAGGGCTTGGAAGTAGCACGTTATTTTGAGGGACACAATAACATCGCTGGGGCAGAAAATCAGCTATTACATGAAAAGTGAGTTATTTTGATTACCAGTTTCACAGCAATCTAGTAGAGCCTAAGTAGAGGGATCTGGAAATGCAAAGTTAGCAGGATCCTGAAATTCTTCTTTAAGCTCCTCCCTAACTTAAAATAGGATGTTGAAAGAATGATAGTGATTGCTTGAAATGTCTAAAAAAGACATGGAAGGGTGACCATTTTCAAGATGTTTATCTTCCTTAACCAAGAAATGGGTAACTTTTGGCAAGTACGCAGGTCGGAAAAAGTGTTATCAGTACAATCACCATAAATGGGTTAGTATAGATTTCATAGTACAGCAGAAATGTTATGCCTAGGTAAAATATAGTTTTGGATTGTTAGTGAAAGGGAAATGTAGTTTTGAGGTGATAGAGAGAGATTTTTTAAAGAAGTCTGATATTAAAGTGTTAGCCTTGAATCTGCTTAGTTCCGCAAAACAAGCTAACTCTTTAGGGAGGTCCATAAATGTTAAATTTTTTTCATTCAACCAGCAGGTTGAACAACAAAAAAAAAGACTTGATTCCACACATGCAAGGTGGATGGGGGGAATCCTCCCCACTGAGCTATTGTATTCTGACAGCGGGTAAACTTCCCCGCCATCAGAATACACTGACTATAGTCAGCGGCACTGATCAAGTGGCAAAAATCTGACAAGGTGATTGTACAGAAGTTGGACATGGATCAAAATTCAGTCGGTCCCTGCTGAACCGGATCAATTTTAATCAATGTAGGGCCAGCTTAAGGTTGTCTAGGATACTTGTAAGGGAGTAAGTCACATAATGTCATTGTTGTATAGGGATCATTTGTGGAGGTGAGAGCCAAGTAATACACTGTGGATGGAGGAATTGTTGAGATGGGTGACTACCAGGTGGGCCACGATTAATGCATATAGCATTGGAGATAAAGGGCACCCATTTCCAGTCCTGTTATTTATGTAAAAGGCCATGCTACCAGAGGATGGATAAGGCTCTGGAGATATCCTTAATTCATGCATGGGAGTAGACGATGAAAGAGCTAGAGAGCAGAAGGTCATGGGAGGAGCAGGGAGAGCATATTATGAGACTAGGTTGGTGATGTAGTTAGGGGCAGAGTTATGAATGGTTTTATACTGTACGTTGTTGTTGTATGAGTGGAAGCCAGTGGAGGGATTGGCAGAGAGAGGTGATGGCCACTGAATGGTTGGTAAGGTGGAGGAGTCTGGCAGCACCATTCATGATAGATTGAAGAGAGGGTAACCAGTGTACAGGTGAACCAACGAGAGGGGAGATGCAGTAGTCAAGGCAAGAGGTAACAAAGAAGTGAATATGAAGCTTTGTTGTGTCATTTGTTAAAAAGAGGCACAGTCATATAATGTGGTGCTGAAAGGAGAGGTCAGAGTCCAAGAGTACACCTAGCACCCTGTCATGAAGAGTGGGACTAATAGTTGTGCTAATAATCTGGATGGAAAAGACAGGGTAATGGGACATGAGGAAGGAGTAAAGATTGAATTTGAAGAAGTGGTGTGACATCAATACTGATATATCATACAGAAATTGTAATCAAGTCCTATTTTTTGGTGACCTTCAGGAAGGACCAGTGGGCTCTACTGAGTGTCATTGAGAGAAGGCAAAAGGGGATAGAGGGCTGTTGGTCATCCACATTATGTTGATCATGTGGATTGTGTTGTGTTTGGCTTTCTTGCCAGAGACAATCCTGTCTGATCTGGATGTACTGGGTGGAGAAATGGATTTTAGCCTTTTGGTCAAAATTTTGGATGTCCGGATATAAGGCTGGGGGTGTCAGCATGGCAACTTCCCTCTCACTATTTCTCCTACACTCAGTCCGGACGCTGCATATTTTGGTAAGCACTCTACTCATTTACTCTTGCATAATTACCTGCACTCCACAGCGGACCTATCCCCACTTGCTGCTTTTGATTGATTCCCTTTATTACACTGTTTTTCTTTCCACACGGAAATACTTCTCTAGTTCATTACACCATCAACTAATTTGTCCTCCTCTTCACTCTGTTTCATCTTCCCCCCCCCCCCCCCTTTCACTTTCTCTTTCTCTCTCCCCTGGCCCTGTTCTTCCCTTCTTTTTTCTTTCTTCTTTCTTCTCCTGTTTGTCTTTTCCTATCATCATCCACCTCACCTCCCCCTGCTTTCCCCTCCTCCCCCTCCACTCTCTTCCCTCTTTCATCCACTCTTCTACCTTGTACCCTCCTTTTTCCCTCTGCTCTGCGGGACACCTTATGCATATCATGCAAGCAGTACATATGTATATCTCTATGACAATATCAATGTCACTACTTTAGATCTTGTCTATCAACATATCTTGTATTTCATGTCACGATATACATTTCATACTTATTTACTTTTTAACTATATATTACCACATGTTTACATTCCATACAGAGAGCTGCCCTGCAGTACATTTGGGAACAATCTGGGTTCACGCCCTCTTCTCTTCTCTTCACTCTGCCATGCTGCCCCCCCCCCCACGCCTGGCCCCGGTCCTCTGGTTGGTTCCTCGGCCCCTTCAGCTCCCGGGGGAGATGCTCTCCGCCGACCTGTGCTTGGGTTATGTGTTTGTAGCCTTGGTTTTACTAGTAAGTATGGGATGACCGGTTCTGGCTTCTTGCTGTATCCCTTCATAACCGCTACTCTAATTACTTTATCTGTATTTACAGACAGCAGCTATGCACATCAGCCCCTGATGAAGCGAGGAAAGCTCGCGAAACGCGTCGGGTTAGAGATGTACTATGCATACCTGTATTATATGTATTACTATTTATTCATGGCTATGTTTGAGGATTATCATGCAATGTTGCTGTTTTATGAACCTTTTTCACCCATGCCTATACCCTATTATGGATTATGCTGCTGTATTCAATAAATACTTGTACCTTTATATTTGTCTACCCTTTGATCACCATTTACACCTCATTTAAAGTCCCGTGGGCGACTTTCATTTGCTTTTTTCTGATATTAGGGATGGAGGTGTTTTATGTTAGGGGTCAGTTCCCAGACTTTCCTTGTGAATTTGTACCCAGGTGGAAAACACCATAATGCCCTGGTCTGATGCTGACCCTAGATCCTAGGGGCTACATGGGTTCGGCTACTACTGAACCTCCATGACCCTTACTAGCATATCTTTATATTATTGTTTATATAATCTACCATGTACTTGTAGACCTAGCTCCTCCACTGCGCCCGTGTTCGGGTTGGGCGGTCTGTTTTACCCCCCGGGAGCTGCGATGCACAAATGGGGATTCATTTCCCCAGCTGTCCCCGTCTCTCTGGTTTTTCCGGAGGGGCGGGGCCACCAGTGCATCGGCGTCATGCCTTTCCACGCCCACCTGGGGATGTCTGCATCACAGCGGCCCCCCCTCTTTGATGGGCGGGATGTGTCATCCTGAAGGGGGCTGGGGATCGCGAGTGCCTGCCTCTTTGCGGCGGGTGCGTTACGATCCCCTTTGCCCCACCTGACGCATGACGTTAGGGGCGGAGAGCCCGGCGGATGTCCGGATATAAGGCTGGGGGTGTCAGCATGGCAACTTCCCTCTCACTATTTCTCCTACACTCAGTCCGGACGCTGCATATTTTGGTAAGCACTCTACTCATTTACTCTTGCATAATTACCTGCACTCCACAGCGGACCTATCCCCACTTGCTGCTTTTGATTGATTCCCTTTATTACACTGTTTTTCTTTCCACACGGAAATACTTCTCTAGTTCATTACACCATCAACTAATTTGTCCTCCTCTTCACTCTGTTTCATCTTCCCCCCCCCCCCCCCCTTTCACTTTCTCTTTCTCTCTCCCCTGGCCCTGTTCTTCCCTTCTTTTTTCTTTCTTCTTTCTTCTCCTGTTTGTCTTTTCCTATCATCATCCACCTCACCTCCCCCTGCTTTCCCCTCCTCCCCCTCCACTCTCTTCCCTCTTTCATCCACTCTTCTACCTTGTACCCTCCTTTTTCCCTCTGCTCTGCGGGACACCTTATGCATATCATGCAAGCAGTACATATGTATATCTCTATGACAATATCAATGTCACTACTTTAGATCTTGTCTATCAACATATCTTGTATTTCATGTCACGATATACATTTCATACTTATTTACTTTTTAACTATATATTACCACATGTTTACATTCCATACAGAGAGCTGCCCTGCAGTACATTTGGGAACAATCTGGGTTCACGCCCTCTTCTCTTCTCTTCACTCTGCCATGCTGCCCCCCCCCCCCACGCCTGGCCCCGGTCCTCTGGTTGGTTCCTCGGCCCCTTCAGCTCCCGGGGGAGATGCTCTCCGCCGACCTGTGCTTGGGTTATGTGTTTGTAGCCTTGGTTTTACTAGTAAGTATGGGATGACCGGTTCTGGCTTCTTGCTGTATCCCTTCATAACCGCTACTCTAATTACTTTATCTGTATTTACAGACAGCAGCTATGCACATCAGCCCCTGATGAAGCGAGGAAAGCTCGCGAAACGTGTCGGGTTAGAGATGTACTATGCATACCTGTATTATATGTATTACTATTTATTCATGGCTATGTTTTAGGATTATCATGCAATGTTGCTGTTTTATGAACCTTTTTCACCCATGCCTATACCCTATTATGGATTATGCTGCTGTATTCAATAAATACTTGTACCTTTATATTTGTCTACCCTTTGATCACCATTTACACCTCATTTAAAGTCCCGTGGGCGACTTTCATTTGCTTTTTTCTGATATTAGGGATGGAGGTGTTTTATGTTAGGGGTCAGTTCCCAGACTTTCCTTGTGAATTTGTACTGTAACTTAACAACAGTGTTGATCAAAGAAATGGGCCTAAAGCTGCCACGGTATACTGGGTCCTTCCCAGGTTTGGGGATGACTGTTATGTGGGCCTCAAGGACCTAAGAGGCTAAGGGACATGATTCTGAAAGTGTTGCAAATACAGGTGTAAAGGGGAGCAAGGTGGTCCTTGAAGGTTTTATAGAAATTGATAGAAAAACCTTCTGGGCCTGTGCATTTACCATGTTCTCAAGATGAGACTGCTTGCAGAAATTTCTCTTGTGTGAAGGGGGCATTGAGGGTCTCCACTACCTGTGAGGTAACTTGGGAGAGTTCTGCTTCCGTCATGCAGTAGGCTAGTTTAGAGTTCAAGGAAAAGGGGAGAGATCTGCAAACTTTTTTTTATGTTATTGAGTAAGTCACAAAAGGAGCAAAAAACATCAACTAGTGCTCAGCTGCACTTATGTAAAATAACAGCACAACTTTTCTCAACTCACAAGAAAATGTTTGTCGAGTAAGGTGCAGAGTTGCAAACCAGTGTTAGTGAGGTCAGTTGGAATGCACTCTCTGGATGAGGATTTATGTAATACTTCCAAATCATGTCGTTTTTTTTTTTAAACACAGTTTTTAATTAAAAGTCTCTTTAAGCATGTGTTAATAAAAATTCTTCTTAAAAACCCTTTTAAGTGCATCACACTGTAGTGGGTGAGGTATAGGATCAGAGAGATGACCTTGAATAAAGTACTTAATGGATCAAGCAATTAAGATCCTCGATCTGTCTCCATTCGTGCATTTCATGTTTACGTTTTTCTAATGAAGCTATTGAGAGAGCTGTGGAAGCTATGTCTTTGCCAGAGATCTAGTTGCAGTCACCTACAGTTATCATTTCACCCATAGCGGGTGTTTAAAATTTCTTGCGAACTTATTGATAAAACTCGATCTGGCCCTGGTTGGGTACATGTTAGCTAAAAAGGTCTTTGAAACACAGTAAATTATATGAAGATAAATCTACCATATTCATGGTGGACACAAAAAGCCTTGGGCTTCATGGCATATTTATACTTCCAAAGATGCATAGAAGATATGGCAACTGCTTACAAAGTTTGGAGATGAACAGGGCCAAAATAATTCACCAGACCAAGACCCAATACAAAAACAGGTATTTGGATCAGGAAGTCTAGTAGTGGGGTTAAGTGGCGCTACCTGGTACCAGAGGGCACAAAATATATGGGAGGAAGCGGAATGTGTACCCTAAGACTATGCCCTAGGTATACGATCACCACCAGAACTCAGCTCCCAATATCCCAACTTAAAAACTACACCCAGTGCCTTATATGAGGAGACTCCTTACGGATATATGTAGGTGCATAGGTGTAAAAAACATACACCCTTAGAAGCCATATAAGTGAACTACCATGCAAAGCCCTACCTAAAAGGAGTGACCACAGGGTCTGTCCTGTGGGTACATAGTGTGTATATATATATGTGCAAACCCGTAGAAATACCAATATAAATAAAAAATGTATAGAATGTGCGTTATACCAATTACAGTGATAAAATGTGTATATACAATCAGAAAAATCTATGAGTAAATGTACACATATGTTGCATACAGCATACATAAAATAAATATTTGTTAATAAATTACAAAGTGAAAGATATCCGAAAAATAGATTGAAAAAATACTAATGATAAAGTCTCATAAACCAAAGTTCATAAAAATAGGGTTATAGCAAAGTTCCAAAAAATCCAAAACACCACAAAAGAAGGCATATAGCGTTTATATGTGTAAGGAAGGGTAAATAACAGTCCACATATAGGTATTAATCAGTATTGTGCACATGGATATAACATAGATCATCACAGGGGACTTGGGTGCTTGCAGTATCTCCAGGTGACTTATGTGCTCCCCCTCAAGGGTCCCTACTCACCGGATCCTATCACCCCTGCAGGTGTAATATGCATGTAGTTACACTCTATTTCGCCGGTTCACCCAGGTGTCTGCTATGGAGGTCCCAGAGATATCCCTTTGACTCCAGATAAGATGGACGTGACCATTAGCATATTCCTCATGGAAAGAAGAGATTGGCTCCCATAGTGTAGTAAAAATGATATTCTTCCATTTATTAAAAAGTAAATAAAAGCAGCATACAAAAAAGTTCAAACAACGTATGTGTCTACGGCCAGCTCTGGAGCTAGCGGTGAGCAAGCCACGGACAAAATGCTAAATGTGAGCCTGAGATAGGGGACGGCAGCGGCCCGCTGCTCTCCAGCTGCGTTCCGCCCTCTTGAGTTCCCGGAAGTGACGTAGTGTACGTAGCTCCGCCGTATGCGTTTCGTCATAGACGTCCTCAGCGACGGTGCCACTATACTACACGCTACGTCAGATATAGGAGAGCATCCATGCCTGTCTATCCCTCTAAGTAGGGGGCAGCCAATCAAACCTAGCTAACAAATCAAATTCCCGGGGCGTGTATACACACATAAAGAGGTGTGTGCGCTATGACGGGATGCGTTGCAGATCGATCATATAAAGTGTGCATAGTACATACAAATGGACAACATGATTACGCTCTCCTCTACCACATGTTAACAACAAACTAAAATGTAAATAATACGTGGCATATACAGATCAAAGCCTAGCATGTGGATACAAAATCATTGAAGGTTGAAAAAGGCCAGCTCATAGACTCCCCCTAGGGGCAGGGAAACAACCCAAAGACCGAAATTAGTATACTAACAGGCTCATGCCAGATATTACCCAGTAAAACTCAGCAGGTTGGCGGCAAGTCAAAAGTAAAAGTGATCTATACCCCTCAATAGAGGTATGCACATACCAGGCTCAGGTGACACTTATATAGATGTACAAGGATATGAAAGATTAATATCAGAAGATACCATAGAGTATGATTGCCCAGGAAAAAAAAAGGGGAGTAAAAACCTACATATAGTCAATGTGTAGTGCATGTCCCCCATCCCATATCAAGGGGGATGTGAGTTCTTAAAACAGCCCCGACTGGAGAATTAGGCACAAATGCCCAGCATCCTACATACTTGAGAAAAGGAGAAATCAGAGGTTACTACCCAAAGGGTACCCCACCGCCTTACAGAAAATTAGACCTAGATCTGGCTCTAAATAGTATGGGTAGTCAGTACAGGTAAAAAGAGCTGAAAGTAACAGGTGGTAATAAAGAAAAACAGCATAGTGCTTATGATTAATCTAAACCACAACCCATTAAGGGACATAGTAAAGAAAGGGGGGAGGGACTGCCATAAGAGATAAACTGCCTGTACTGTTCTCCCTATATCTAAAACAAAGGAAGATAAATAATAAAATAAATCAAATAAGATAAAGAGCAACAAACGACTAGAAGAACGAAAGAGAAGGAAGAAGGAGGGGGAGGACCCCCCGTTATGGGTTGGCTATGAAGCAGTTCAAAACCCCAACCGATATATCCAAGCTGTCTCATTTTGTGAAATCAAAGTAGTCTTATTTCTACCTCTCCAGTGATCTTTTATACAGTCAATCCCATAGAATATTAAACCAGTGTGGTCTCGATTATGTACTTCGTCAAAGTGACGTGATAGGTTGTGTTTCGGGAACCCCTTCCTGATATTATTTATGTGTTCCCGTATACGTACAGAGGGGGCGGGCGGTTCTGCCGACATACTGCAGGTGGCACGAGCACTCTATGATATAGGTCACATGAGTGCTACGGCATGTTAGGAGCTCCCTTATACGGTACTCTCTATGGTCAGTTCTGGACTTAAAAGTTTCTTTTTTCCGGGGTTGTTTTTTACTGATCCTACACGGTAGGCATCTTTGACATTTGTAGAAGCCCTTCATGTCTGAGAAGATTTTTATCAGTTTCGGTGGATTAATTACATTGTGGACTAAGTGATCTCAGAGAGTAGGGACTCTCCTATACACAAACTTTGGTTTATTGGGCAGTAGTTTTGACAGGACACGATCCTCTTTCAGGATAGGCCAGTATTTTTTCAATATGTGCTTAAAATCTTTATATTGGGTATTAAACCCTGTAATGAAGGCCATGTCCATTTGATTCTCCTTTCTTTTGGATTTACTGAAAAGATTTTTTCTGTCCATGTTTGCTATGTGGGTTTTCAGTTTTAGCAATTGGTCTAGGTCAGGGGTCTCAAACTGGCAGCCCTCCAGCTGTTGCGAAATTACAAGTCCCATGAGGCATTGCAAGGCTGACAGTTACAAGCATGACTCCGACAGGCAGAGGCATGATGGGACTTGTAGTTTTGCAACAGCTGGAGGGCCACCAGTTTGAGACTCCTGGTCTAGGTTGTATCCTTTTTCTTGAAATTGTTCAATTGAGAGATCTGCTTGCATTAGAAAATCTTCTATTGTATCACAGTTTCTGCGTAGTCTTAATAGCTGGCCCTTAGCGATGTTCCCTTTCCATTGGGGGTGATGGCAGCTGGTTATAGGTATATAGCCATATCTATCAATTAACTTAAAAAAGGTTCTGGTATATAGACTATCACCCCTCTTCAGGATCTCTAGGTCTAGATACTCAATCTTTTGGTTATTCCATTTCCCAGTGAATGTAAGGCCATACCTATTGATGTTCAGAACTTGCAGAAATTGCTCAAACGTCTCAGATGTACTGCCCCATAGTATAATGAGATCGTCAATGTACCTGCGGTAGAATTTCAATTGAGGGATTTTCTTCGCATAGACATACTCTTCCTTCCACATATTCACCAGTAGGTTTGCTACACTTGGGGCATAATATGCGCCCATCGCTACTCCTTTTTTCTGGACATAGTAGTTAGGGTTATGCCAGAAGTAATTACATCCCATGGCAAGCTGTAGGCCTTCAAGTATGTAATTAATCTGTTCCTGTTTCATAGAGGTGTGTTCGTGTAGGGCTTTTTCTACACCCACAATCCCATCTTTTTGTACAATGCTTGTGTATAGGGAATTCACGTCAATGGTGGCTAGTAAGTAATTCTGGACCCCACTAATTTCTTGCAGTTCTTCTAAAAGCTGGGAACTGCCACATAGATAGGATTTGCCTTTACATACCAGTGGTTTGAGAAATTTATCCAGGTATTCACCCAGTCTTGAGAATACTGAGTTTATCCCACTGATAATGGGTCTCCCAGGGGGCTTGACTAGCCTCTTATGAATTTTCGGTGTGTAATAAATCCCCGGAGTTTTCGTAGAGTTGGATACTAAATATTCAGCCTCTTTAACATTAAGTATTCCACAATCTTTTCCTTTCTTTACAAAGGCCTTCAGTTTCTTCTCGTATTTTAGTTTGGGATACCCTTTAAGTTTTTTGTAGGTGTGTTCCACCTTAAGTAAATTCTCCATTTCTTCCTTGTAGTCACTTTTGTTTAAGATCACCAGTCCTCCCCCCTTGTCTGCTGGGCGTATCACGACTTCGTTTCTTTTACCCAAAGCTTTAATAGTTTTCCAGATATTTTTTGTTTTATTGTTATTTCATTTTCCTAATTTTCTTAAGTCTTTGGGTCAGATATTGCGTATGAGTCTCTATAATAAATATGGTATACAAGGTTGGCTAATTGTGCAACTTCTTGTGATGCGGGTTCTTGTTCCAGCTGCAGACCCACATCATGCCCACAGTTTATATTTAAATATCATATGTTTTAAAATGAGTCTTCTGAAGGAGAAATACATCAGTTCTTTGCTTCAAAAAACTGTAAAGAATGTGAAAATGCTTCTCAGGTAGATTTAAACCCTTAGCCTTAAAATGATTGTAAAGGTTTGTTTTTTGTTTTTTTTAAAATAACAAACATGTTATACTTACCTACTCTGTGCAAGGGTTTTCCACAGAGTGGCCCTGATCCTCTCCTTCATCGGGTGCCCCCACAGAGAGCCAATTTCCATGGCTAGTAAGTAATTCTGGACCCCACTAATTTCTTGCAGTTCTTCTAAAAGCTGGGAACTGCCACATAGATAGGATTTGCCTTTACATACCAGTGGTTTGAGAAATTTATCCAGGTATTCACCCAGTCTTGAGAATACTGAGTTTATCCCACTGATAATGGGTCTCCCAGGGGGCTTGACTAGCCTCTTATGAATTTTCGGTGTGTAATAAATCCCCGGAGTTTTCGTAGAGTTGGATACTAAATATTCAGCCTCTTTAACATTAAGTATTCCACAATCTTTTCCTTTCTTTACAAAGGCCTTCAGTTTCTTCTCGTATTTTAGTTTGGGATACCCTTTAAGTTTTTTGTAGGTGTGTTCCACCTTAAGTAAATTCTCCATTTCTTCCTCGTAGTCACTTTTGTTTAAGATCACCAGTCCTCCCCCCTTGTCTGCTGGGCGTATCACGACTTCGTTTCTTTTACCCAAAGCTTTAATAGTTTTCCAGATATTTTTTGTTTTATTGTTATTTCATTTTCCTAATTTTCTTAAGTCTTTGGGTCAGATATTGCGTATGAGTCTCTATAATAAATATGGTATACAAGGTTGGCTAATTGTGCAACTTCTTGTGATGCGGGTTCTTGTTCCAGCTGCAGACCCACATCATGCCCACAGTTTATATTTAAATATCATATGTTTTAAAATAAGTCTTCTGAAGGAGAAATACATCAGTTCTTTGCTTCAAAAAACTGTAAAGAATGTGAAAATGCTTCTCAGGTAGATTTAAACCCTTAGCCTTAAAATGATTGTAAAGGTTTGTTTTTTGTTTTTTTTAAAATAACAAACATGTTATACTTACCTACTCTGTGCAAGGGTTTTCCACAGAGTGGCCCTGATCCTCTCCTTCATCGGGTGCCCCCACAGAGAGCCAATTTCCATGGGGGCACCTGTGCAGGCATGCTCACGAGTCCCGCTGCTGTGTCCATTGACACAGACAGCAGGACTCGGCCCCGCCCTCGTATCACTGGATTTTATTGACAGCAGTGGGAGCCAATGGGGCTCCCATGAGGACAGAGACAGTGGCTGGAGCTGCTGGGCTCATGCTCGTCGCTTGAAGAAACGGGTTTAGGTAAGGAGGGGGGTTTCTCTGGGTGAGCAGCTGCAGCACAGTAGGTTTTTCACCTTAATGCATAGAATGCGTTAAGGTGAAAAACCTTGAGACTTTACAACCCCTTTAAAGATAGCTATTTTATTGCAAGCTATTGTAAAGAACTTTTAAACCCAAAAACAAAAATTTCATCCAATGCAGCTTACCAATCATTAAATGTGGTGGCTGCATTATTTTCCTTTTTTCCAATATTTTTACCTGTTGTTCCAGCCAGTAACACGTTTCTGTATTAAAGTGTCTCCAATTCTGGATGGAGGAAAAGTAGAGACAGCTATGAGCAGCAGCATTGTCAATCTATGAAGAAGATTATGTTAGATGCACTAGCAGATTTAGATGAAAAAAAAATGAAAGCCAAACTCCAGTTAACACATTTTAGCAGTTACAGCAACAGTTTTGTTTCCTCCTTTAAGGATTAAAGGTTTTACATACTGTATATAAATAAAAAATTACCATTGTAGGCAACCCTGTCAGTGGTTTGTCTCAACCCTCTGACACTTCTGATGGTCAGAAAGTTGAAAAATAAACTTACTGGCCAGATCACCAGGTGAAAATAAAGGGAAGAAAGAAAAGAAAGGAAAGCAAGAAAAAAATAAAACTAACGCAGCCACCGCATCTAAGAATGATTAGTTGCAATATAATACAATTTCGTTTTTGGGTTTGATACCAAGCTAAGAGTTTAGCAAGGATGGGGAGTAAAGTCCAAAAAGCATGTCATAGAGAGGGCGAGGGTAGTGACTGGAAAAGGCAAGGGTTGGACTATGCCTCCAGTAGGGATGGAGTATACATACACATTGAAAATGCACAGTAGTCAAAACTAAAGATTATTCCTAACAAAACTGAGAAACAGATAAATTAACATCTGTGTGCAGGCAAAAGTACCAGGCGACTCCAAGTGGTCAGGGTAGGGGATGAAGGAAAACCTAGGCATAGGGTATCTTCTGTCTCAATGAAAATCTGATAACTTTAGCTTGGAACAAACTAACTACATATAACATTCAAAACATATTAAGTCAGCCAAAATCTGAGAGGTGTAACTAGCACCAGTTAGTGCAGATAGTTTGGAAAAAGTGGGCCAGTGTGTGGGAAGATCAGCAGACTGCTGCTGTCCTTTTCAGAAGCGAGGGTTAGGTTGGTCCAATGTTAGTACGGAAGTGAAATATCAAAGCATGAGTGAGAGCTTAAAAACTATACGTAAGCTGAAAAGTTCTAGGAATTGTTGATGGATTAATGTGATAGTACAACAAGTAAACAATTCCCAAAAGGGTCAAGAGGATGCTAGATACTGTATATAGTCAATGCAAAGCAAGGAACCAACAGGTGGATGCTGAGAAGTGTTTAAAGCGGAGTTCCACCCATTTTTTATTTTATTAAAAGTCAGCAGCTACAAAAAGTGTAGCTGCTGACTTTTAATAAACAGACACTCACCTGACCCACGGTCCAGCGATGCGGCCGCCCGGAGCCTCGCTCCTCTCCCCCTCCTCTCCGTGGCGCCATCATAGCAACTGTGGGCATCTGGCCATGACAGCTTACGGCTTCACGACCAGGCGTGCACTGTGCATGCGAGAGTCGCGCTGCCCTCTGCAATTGGCCAGGCAATTTGCAGGGAGGGGCCGCCTAGGGGGAGAGGAGGAGTCGCCTAGGCAGCCGAGAAGCGAAAGGAGGAAGTGGGACAGGAAGTCCCTCTAAAAAGAAGGTACCCACTCCCCCCCAAAAAAAATATTACATGCCAAATATGGCATGTAAAGGGAGGGGAGTGCTTAAAGCAGAAGTTCCACTTTTGGGTGGAACTCCACTTTAAGTAACCTGGAATGGAGATTTCAAGTCACAGTGGTAGTGGCACTTTTGGGTGGAACTCCGCTTTACGTAACCTGGAATGGAGATTTCAAGTCACAGTGGTAGTGGCACATAGGCTAAAACTGTATTTATGATTGTCAGCCAACATCCACTAGCTTCACTTAAGCAGGCCTGGTAAGGTAGGGCTAAATGGCAAGTCGTGAAGTAAAATATGGGAAGATATGAACACCATTAGGACTTGTTGAAGGTCTCAAAGAGTCCTGAAGATAGCTTATTTGTTGTATTTCAAAGATTGCAGCATAAAACTGTATCTCTATCTGTCACATACCCGGTGGAGACCATGCTGAAAAGAAGGCTTCTCTTTTGCCTTTTTATTCAATACCCCTGATAATGTTCTAAGGATGTAAGGACACAGAGTGACACAAGGGATGATGTTTCAGGAAGCTGAAGCTGTTGGATGTGTGGAACAGATGACTTTGGACCCCTAGATAAGAACCAGATGCAGGAACCTGATAGGTCCTGATCAGTAGACAGGAATGAAGCCAAGGCACAAGCAGAAGGCCATCAACAGCTTGACAGCAAGGTGCAGAAACATAAGGCAGAGGCAATGTCAGGATATAGGCAAAGATCAGTTAACAGCTAGGTAGCGAGGTTCGAAATCAGAAGGCAGAATGCATAGTCAGAAATACAGGCTGACAACAGACAGACATGAATCCAGAGACAGGTCACAGGCAACCTGGGTCATATACAAGAAGGCAGAAGTAGCGGGTCAGATCACAGGCAAGTTAAGAACTAGCTGAAGACCACTCAGCAATCTGTCATTGTGTCACTCCAGATTAAACATTGAGCTCAAATTTGGTGTCAATGCCAGTGCCGAACATGCACGTGTGTCTTTGTGCACACGAATACATCAATGCATAATATACATCTGGCAGTGACCTTACTGTATGCCTAAAAAATTATTGGGTATAGCCTCAAGTAAACAATGTCAGAGTTTGCAGTAAAAAAGTGCCATCATCCAGATTTTTTATATAGACAAATAGGGTGAAGGAAAGAGAGTGCGGACAGTTGCTGAGGCTGTCCCCTAACACACTCAAACCAAAAAGAAGGAATTTACGGACTATCCTGTCAAAAATTAGTGAGCCAAAGGGAGTTTCCTTTTGGCTCAACTAGTACCACACAACTAGTAGAGGATCTCTAATCTATGAAGATAATTCTATTACCTGATACACCCCTTGGGAATAAACCTACAAGTTATTGTATGCTGTGAGGATTAATTTCCCATTTTTTATTGATTGTCTTTTTATGTTTTTTATATGTAATAAATGAGAATTTTTACTAAATTGATTGTTTGCTTATCAGTACCAGGATAGTCCATAAATTCCTTCTTTTTGGTTTGAGTGTGTTAGGGGACAGCCTCAGTAACTGTCTTCACTTTCTTTCCTTCCCCCTCTTTGTCTTACTGTATGCCTAGAAATATGCCCATTCACGTCCTCTGGTCTTTCCTGTACTGGAACACACTGGACCTTGCTTACATTACCTAAACTTTATTCTTCTTTCTGAGAGTCTCCAAGACCAGTTTCAAGGCTTTTCAGAGTTGCAGTGTTTGCCTTTAGAGGTAAGGGGTGAACATTAATGGCTATACTAATAAAGCCAATAAAATCTTGTAACAGATATTTAACTGCAGGTACCAAATCTTGTGTGGTAACTGTTTCAGCTATTCCGCATATACAGATGTTGTTCCGTGTGTTGCTCCAAGTCATCAATGTGGTACATGAGATCTTGTAAATTAATGCTTTGCTCGTTTAGTGCTGCTTGGTGAGTCTATATACAGTCAGTAACCAAGTCTAGGGTATCCTTTAATTTACCCAGCCCTGTCCCAATTTGGTGTAAGCCAATATTAAGGTTACTTACCTCTAAAGGGAGATTATCACGCTAACACAGAAGACTAATAAACTGCCAGTAAAAACTTTCCAAGCTTGAAACATTTGCTTTTTGGCAGGTAAATTAATTGGCAAGAGTAAAGGCTAATTTTCAGGATTTACAGCCTGTAAAATGTTTTATGTTTTAAATTATGAACTATTGCGGCACTTTAAAGTAATTGGTCTTTTTATATGGTGCTCTCCCTTTATGGTGCCTCCCAAACTCTTAATTGAATATCATTTAAAAAAAATACAGTTTATCTCTGATGATATAATAGAATTATAAGATTTTTTAGCTAGGTGTAGTGGACCTGCTGATGTATTTGGGTCCTTATTGGGTTTTGTGGGTGGCTCTGTGTACTTATAGTAATAGAAATGAGGAGAGCAAATTGCTTTATTTTAACACCTCAGATTCCCTTTCCAAATTGTACTTCTTAATGGATCAAGCTTTCCTTGCTCTTTTCCACTAGGAATGAGTCGAGTTTCACCATCTGTAAAGGGGAAAATTAAAATTTAGCTTATTGAGCTACTTAGCTAACTTGAGAGGGTTTGTTTGGGGTAGTTTAATTTATTTCTTTCAGTGTTCTTTGTGTTTATGTTTTTTTTTTTTCTTTTTGGCGTATATTTGATTGCTATTTGTGTACAGTCCCTTTAACATTTGTATTTATTTTTTTTTTCACTTTTTTGGTGAATGGGAGGGAGGGGTGAGAGAGATAAGGTGTTTTTTTTTTCCTAGCGATGGACTTAAAATCTACCAAAAGCTAACATTTTGTACTTCTCATTGACATCAATTAATTTCCTCAGTGTGAAAGAGTTTCACCAAAATCTCTCTATTTTCACTGAAATTTCAGAGCAATTAAAACTCTTAAAGTGGTTCTAAAGGCCGAAGGTTTTTTACCTTCATGTATTAAATGCATGAAGGTAAAAATCCTTCTGTGTGCGCCGGCTCCCCCTAGCCCCCCCCCCATTCCTTACCTGAGCCCCCTACAATACAGCAATGTTTATGATGGGGACGCTCCCTCCTCACTGGCCCATTGGCTCCCACTGCTGCCAATCACACCCAGTAAGCCAATGAGAAGAGGGCAGGGTCGGCGCTGAGCCACAACTCTATGTGTCTTATGGAACATAGAGCAGTTGCTCGGGAGCGAGCACACAGCAGTGCCCCAGGGCAAACATCTTTCTCTGGGGAGACTGTTTGAGGGGGAGGAGCCAGGAGTGCCAGCGGGACACCCGAAAAGAAAAGGATCAGAGCTGCTCTGTGCAAAACCACTGCACAGAGCAGGTAGGTACAGTATAAAATGTTTGTTAATAAAAAAAAAAATTGAAGCTTTAATATCACTTTAAATTTGACTTATTCCTACTTTATAGTAAGGAATATACTGTAGGATATACTGTGTGCTTTGTTGAACAAATATTGTTATTCTTTTTTTGCCATAGTTCAGTAGGTTGAAAGGTTGATCAACAAATAAGACTTTTCCAGGGCGTGATTTCTGCAAGGGACTAATAGAATTCCTATAACACAGGTATCTTTAGACCCCTTTCACACTGAGGCGTTTTTCAGGCGCTTTTGGGCTAAAAATAGCGCCAGTAAAGCACCTGAAAAAGGGCTCCCCTGCAGTCTCAGTGTGAAAGCACAAGTGCTTTCACACTAAGGTGATGCGCTGGCAGGACGTTAAAAAAAACTCCTGCAAGCAGCATCTTTGGAGCGGTGAAGGAGCGGTGTATACACCGCTCCTTCATTGCTCCTGCCCATTGAAATGAATGGGCAGTGCTGGCGAACAGCCGGCAAATCACCACTGTTTTAACCCACTAGCAATCGCTAAAAGCGCCCCGCTAGCGGCCGAAAACCTCCGCAAAAACAACCGTAAAGCACCGCTAAAAATAGCGGCGCTTTACCGGCTACAGCGCCGATGCCCCAGCGGAAAGCAGCCTTAGTCATGGTATTCAAGGTAAGATATATCTGATATATTCAACTTACAATTTTTTATTTTATTTAAAGTCATTGTTCAAAAATATCTTAATATTTATGACATTGAACACTGTGAGGTTGATTTACTAAACCTACAGAATGCAAAATCTGGTGCAGCTTCCAGGTTTTATTGTCAAAACTTAATTGAACAAGCTGAAGTTAGAAGCTGATTGGCTACCATGCACAGCTGCACCAGATTTTGCACTCTCCAGTTTAGTAAATCAACCCCTTAGATACATATTTATAAAGCAATGAATGTGACTTTCATCAGACATTCACTGGTGGTGAATCAATCACTGTCATTTGAAACACATGCACCAGGAAGAGTCATCTGCATTGAATGGTTGGTGAATGTCAGTTTCACTACATTTTAAGTATGCCCCATACTGCTTTATAAATACGCCCCATACAGAAAAAAGCTATTTGTCAACTCTGTTTTGTTTTCCTGTGTTGCTAACGTCTCTTCCAGATGATTATTTCAGAATAGCACTGATGCAGTAAACAATATACCTCTTTCCGGAATACACGCTGAAGTTATTTATGTGTTTATTACTGTTTTATGCTTTTCTGCAATGCAATTATGCTAGGTAAATATGTCACTCTTTGCGTTAATAAACAAAGCAGCAATTTATATGGAAAATATGTAAAGCAGCTTAATGTAAGTGTTGTGAAGCTTGCAAGACGTTTCCATTTTCTCTGATGGAAAATGCTAATCTGCTCACTCACTGAATATGTTTCTTTGTGTTCCTATGGAATTTACAGTACAACAGTAGAAAACACTGCATAGTAGGTCCTAACCAAAGCTCCAGGATATAGATCTGGACAAGATAAATGTGCTTACAATCACCGGCACTTCTCATTTAATTAATGTGTCAGATGCTTATTAATCAGCTGTATCTACAGGAGACACTGTGTATTTAATGCTTGAAATATTTATTGTGAAAAGATGGCCACAGAGTCACCCATAGTTACTTTAAAAACAATTCAGAAGTAAAGATTTTAACCACTGTTAATATGTTTTTGTGCTTTAAATTGGAATCGGAATATTTATGTGTTTTGTAGGCATTTTCATTGTCAAATGACTAAAAAAAATAGTGATAGAGTCTACATGTGGGTAAAGGTACAAGAGGTTACCGCTTTAAGAACTCTTAACGGTCTTAAACTGTAAACTTTAACAACCAACTTTTCTATTTGCTCCTTTTTGGTTTGTTAAATATACCATGGAAAGCATTGTGCTACATTTGTTCATAGTGCAAATAATACCCCTTGATCCTAACAGACATGTGAGCTGATAATTTCTTGTGTTCCTTGCCTCTGCTGACTGTTATCAGTATTGTCCCAGTTTTCTCTGTCCACTACAGAAGCCCTGCTTATATTATTGAGACTATAAGCTGGTTATAAAACACTTCTTGTCCTAGGGTGACAATGGTGCTCCTTCATAGATACGGGAAATGTTTAACTAGGTGAAAATAAAGGGTAAAAAGCAGGAAGAAAGAAAACTAATGCAGACACCATATCTAAAGGCTGGTAAGCTGCAATATATACATTTTTGATTCTTGGTATTAGATGCACTTTAATGTTCACCATACATGTTACAATCTGATATGTGAATTAACTATTTACTCTACCAGCAACTATGTAGTCTGATGGTCTACTTGCTTGGATGTAATCTGAAGGAAATGATTAGGTAGGCCCTCAAATAAAATAGCTGTTGGTACAACTAAAGGAGTTTGTGCAAAGACAGCAATATTGTACTGTAATATGTCTGACTAGCTTATGTTTTGAGTAAAAAATATTTACCCACTGGCCTTTAAAACCTTTCCCTGCCTGACCAATTTTTCTTATGTTTCACACATATGCTAAAATGCGCATCATTGCTTGCAAATTTATTAAGGACATCATAACAATGTATTTTCTGAAAGCCAAGAACCTATAGAAATAAAACATGGTAGTGTAATATTTTTTATGTTCCCCAATATTTGCACAAAAGTTTCTAAAATCTGTATTTTAGGTTACAATACACTATATTATCAAATGTACTGGGACACCAGCTTTTGCACGCACATGAACTTTAACCTCCCTGGCGGTATGATTATAATGGATTTTAGGTGCTGAAAGCGGTGCAATTATTTTGCATGGAAATTTGGCGTTTTATATTGTAGGCTTGTAATTCTTAGGAATAACTCACTTAAATCTGTCCAAACCAGAGTCTAGTAGACATCCTGGGTATGATAAAGTTTGAAACACAAAATCATAAATTATAATATAATAAAAACTATAAATAATAACAAATAATATATAATAATAATACATTTTATTCAATAAATGATAGTCAATAATATAATCAAATCAAAAGCACTGAATTTTTTTTGGGCCAAGCAATGGTGCAATATTACTAGTCATATTGCTTCAGTAAACATCCCGGGTATGTTAAATTTTGAAACATGGGACTGCACAAAGTCCAACGTCACAATCAGAACAATCAGGAAGTGGGCTGTATAAGGTATTTATTGGCAGAAAAAAAATGTTTTACTATCCAAAGTTAAAACAACAAGGGCAGAAGATTTAAAAGATGGAAAGATGAAAAAAGGACTGAAGTTTCGCTACAAGGTTAATTTGTGCAAATACTTTGAAAGAACCGATGAACTTATGACTAGATTTCTGAGAAGGAAGATTATGCTGTAAATGTTTAGTGGATAGCCAGACCTTATCACCTAATGAATAAGGAGGAATGGTTTTTCTAAAAGGAAAAATTTGCGCTAGGTGTAAATTGTTGTAAAGAAATATAAATCTATGAAAAAATATATATATTGTGCTCAAGTGTACAAAAAATAAATCTATGAAGAAATATCCTGCCCTGCAGCTATACGCTATAACCCTGATAGGGGGCACCACTAAAAATGTATATAAAGAGCGCCGCGCTGGATTTAAATATACAGTGAAAGATATACAGTGAAAAATATTTAAACAGTGAAAAATATTTTGTTATGTGCAAATAAAACTGTGCACATTAATCACCAAAATAATGTCCATAAATTAAACACAACCAAAATATGATTAAACGTCCATGAAACACCACTCTGGATATCTGACTTCCACCGCTGTGAGACCCGTCACCAGAAAGATTAAAGGCTTACCGGACCGCCTTTTAAAAAAGGCATGAATCAATCACCGCTATGGATGCTATCCCTCTCATGGATGGATCCTGCTGTGAAGCACTAGATGGTTGATCTCAAATCAGTCAGCCATGGAGGAACGCCGATCCCAGTGGTATAGATATCCAAAAAGAAAGGAAGAAATGCTCCGATGGTGTAGTAAATTATTGGTTCCAGAGTAGAGCAGAGAAGCAGATGCTTCTCTGCTCTGCTCTGGAACCAATAATTTACTACACCATCGGAGCATTTCTTCCTTTCTTTTTGGATATCTATACCACTGGGATCGGCGTTCCTCCATGGCTGACTGATTTGAGATCAACCATCTAGTGCTTCACAGCAGGATCCATCCATGAGAGGGATAGCATCCATAGCGGTGATTGATTCATGCCTTTTTTAAAAGGCGGTCCGGTAAGCCTTTAATCTTTCTGGTGACGGGTCTCACAGCGGTGGAAGTCAGATATCCAGAGTGGTGTTTCATGGACGTTTAATCATATTTTGGTTGTGTTTAATTTATGGACATTATTTTGGTGATTAACGTGCACAGTTTTATTTGCACATAACAAAATATTTTTCACTGTTTAAATATTTTTCACTGTATATCTTTCACTGTATATTTAAATCCAGCGCTGCGCTCTTTATATACAAGGAGGAATGGTTTGCCTGTGTCTATTTGCAATTTCCTTATAGGATGCTTGAACTTCGTGTAAGGTCTTCTTCAGTAATTCCTGATTGTCTTGTAAAGCAGACAAACTTGTATTTACAGTTGGTAATGATGAATCTCCTGGAAGTCCAGGAATAAAAGATGAATGACATCCATAATTGGCAAAAATGGGCTTTGAGAGATGTAATGGTTTGAGATTCTGCTAACGGTAGATATTCGGCCCAGTCATCCTGAAGATGGCAGATGAAACAATGGAGATATTGCTCTAAAGTTTGATTCAATCTTTTGGTCTGACCATTTGATTGTGGATGAAAGGCAGTAGATAGGTTAACAATTCCCAGAGTAGAACAGAAAGTCTTCCATAGTCGTGATGTGAAAACCTGATATTATTTCAACTGGAAGAACATGCATTCTGTAAATTCCTCGTATTAGTACTTCCGCAGTGTCTCTAGCTGTAGGAATGCTAATGATGGGCACAAAATGTTTTTTAAAATCTTTGTTAAATGATCTACCACTACCATGACAGTTGTAAATCTCTTGGAAGGTGGTAGGTCAACAACAAAATCCATGGAAATGGATCCCCATGGTTGCGATGGCACAGACAGGGATTGTATCAGACCTAAAGGAAGGGAGCATGGAACTTTATGGTGGGCACAGGTTTCACATGAGAAAACATAATCCTTTAAATCTTTCCGATAGGAAGGCCACCAAAAGTTACGGGCAAGGAGGTCTAACATTTTCCTAATTCCAGGGTAACCAGCAGATTTTAAATCATTCACCAGCTTTAAAACCTTAAGTCGTGCCTCTTCAGGGACATACATTCTTCTTTCCAGTTCCAGTTCCAGTTCCAGTTCCAAGGTCCTAAGGTCCAGTGGCCATCATGAAAGTCCATGTGCACATTTCCTGGTGGATTGTTTAAGAGTGGATCCCTATAATAAGCTTCTTTAATAATTTAAAAAAGCTTTGCAGGGTACATTATTACCAAAAAGTGTCTTTCTTGTAAGATAGTACCCACTGGTTCCATGTCGGTAGAAGAGTCACCTGACATTCTTGACAAAGCATCTGCTTTTCCATTTTACATCCTGATCTGTAAGAAATAGCATCCATCCATCTCTTCTGCCTTGCATTGAGTCTCTTGCGGACTTATAAAATTCAAGATTTTTATGTTCAGTAAGGACAGTTACAGGATGTGTGGTGCTCTCCAGAAGGTGTCTATTCGGTGAAGGCTTCTTTTTATTGCTAAAAGTTCCTTGTTACCGATCCCATCATTCTGTTCTGGTGTTGTCATTTTGCGAGAAGAATATGTACATATGTAATAACATCTTTTCACCAATTCTTTGAGAAAGAACTTCTCCAATGGCTGTATTGGAGGCATCTACTTCTACTATTAAAGGAAGTTCTGGGTTAGGGTATACTAGTACAGTGGTGAATAAGGTTGTCTTTGGACCACTGAAAACGTGCCTCCTTTTTAGTCACATGAGTAAAGGGGGCCACAATTTTTTAAATCAAGTAAAAGTTTATTGTGCAAAAACAAATATAAGCACATAGAGGCACAGGACAATTGCAGCATTCTAATTAGGTACAGTAGACATTATGATCATTATTATTATCATTCTCATACAGCTTCTAGGTATAAACAGTCGTATAAAATCAACACACTGTACAAATATATTAATTATTGATCTCGATAGTGCTGCATAACTTGACAACAACATTTACCATTGCACTGAGACTGTGTCTTTTGTAATAAGGGAACTATTGTAAAACATTAGAATTGTAACTATAAATAGGTAAGAGGGAGAACAAATATAACCTCCATTTCAAGGCACATATGACGAGGATAAAACAATATCCCCAATACCTACTGTAATTGCTTTTGGGCTTCACCATGGTTTCATCACGGTTAAATGTTAAAGAAATTATTAGACATTATTATCCACTTTCGGACTCTGTTTTTTAATTTGCCAAATCACAATTGTAATAGCCTGTCTTTGACCAACTGGGTTGGACCTAGTCCTGGTGTATCCAACCACGGTTGCCACATTGAGTAAAATCTTTTAAGGACATTTCTGTGTTGATAAGTGATCTTTTCTCGTATTAGCATATTATTTACCAGTTCAAACCATCCCTTACCCGTTGGCACCCTCTGAGTTATCCAGAGCCTCACTATGGCTTTGCGTGCCATATATAGTAGCCGTAGAATTGCCGTATGTCCATTCGGTGAGAGTGAGGGTATCTTCAAGGCACCAAGCAGACAAATAACTGGGTCTTGTGGAACTGGGGTCTGATACGCCTAGGATATTGTGAACAAAACGTACTGCCAGTAACAGAAGAGTTTTGGACATTTCCACATCATGTGTAGCAAGTCACCATTGTGTACACAGCATTTTGGGCATATTGGGGAACCTCTAAATCCCCCTTGTGTAGTATAGTCGGTGTTCTATATACCCTATGCAATAAGAATAAGTGTGACAATTTATGTGACGCAGATACTGACACCAGTGGGGTGGACGTTAAACATAGCTCCCATTGCTCAACGTCAATAGGACCAAGGTCTTTTTCCCACCCCTTCCTACATGTCAGTTTACCAGCATCATGTGTAGAGGGAAGTAATCTAGAATATACTCTCAATATCATACCTTTCCTATCTTCCGCTAGCAACACATCTGTCATCAGAGGATGTGTCACTGGCGCAAGCGGGGATATCCTGAATAATATGCCTTAGCAAATACTTAAAGAACTGTGTTCTGGGTATTGTGAATTCATCTTTCATTTCTGTAAAAGATTTAAATATATTACCATTGAACAACTGGGGAATATTATTAATAGTATTTCCATAGCGTATTTAGTAAGATTATTGTGGGATAAGTTTGTGTTATATGCGTGATACCTGCCTCTAAGTGTGATAGAGCCGGGTGTAAGGAGCCCTCAGGGAGCAGTAGAGACCTGACGGAATCATTGACATCTAAATCACCCCAGTTACCCAGGTGTTGGAGTTGGGAGGCCACAAAGTAAAATCTGGCGTGCAGTACTGCCAGGCTCCCTTGATCTTTAGTTAGTTGTAGAGTGTGTAGACTAATCCGTGCTGATTTGTTACCCCATAATAAATCTCTGAACTGGGCATCTATTTGGGAAAATTTGCGTGGTATCCATACACCATTTTAATAGACTTGCCCTGCCCGTGACCGAGAGGGGTAATTTTGTCCATGCTGAGCGCTTCATCTGAAATTTACAGAGTTATGCCCCGTACACACGGTCGGATTTTCCGATGGACATTGTCCGATCGAAGCGTGTTGTCGGAAATTCCGACCGTGTGTGGGCTCCATCGGACATTTTCCATCGGATTTTCCGACATACAAAGTTGGACAGCAGGAGATAAAATTTTCCGACAACAAAATCCGATCGCGTCAATTCCGACCGTGTGTGGCCTGTTCCGACGCACAAAGTGCCACGCATGCTCAGAAGAAATTCCAACACGGGACAGCTCGTTCTGGTAAACTTAGCGTTCGCAATGGATACAGCACTTTCGTCACGCTGCAATGTTCAAAATGGTTTAATACAGCGCACTCTCTTTTTCTTTATAATGTGACAAGAATGAAGTAGTTTTGATGCTCATATTCACACACACTTCTCACAAACTTCTTTCATTACTATTTATCAGGATTCCCTCAATATATTTTGATTTCTCACATCTGACAACATAATTGTTTTTTTTTTTTTTTACTTTAATGTAGAATCTTTGTTTGTGTTTCTCTTTTTTAATTTTTTTTTTTGGTGATTTTGATTTGTACTCCCGAAAATGTTTGTGTGTTTTTTGTGACAAGTTCCCACAACACCATTGATATGTTGTTCTATTTAATCTGTAGGAGATTGTTTGGTGTTGTTGTCCCTTGTTAATTTAACATTGTACTTTAGAAATGTACCTGAATCGTCACCAAGAAACTGTCCTTTTTGGATGAAAACACACACAGGAGAGTAGAATTTACCTAAAAAATGTTATTAAGGGGTCACAACTAAACAAAGAGGGAGGCAACGCTGGAGAAACTGCAGAAGTGGGTGAAGCCTTGGACCCCCAGTGCAGACATCAATTATTTAAAAGCAAAATTGGTGGCCTGAGGAGTCCATATCTAAGGGAGGGCAGTCTGGTCCAGAAGTCCCAGAGATCCGGAAAGCAGCAGATGACATCTGTGTCCCCAGGCTGTGGTCATATGAGAGACTGCAGCTTTTGTCAGACCAGACTGAACCCAGGGTCATCACTCTTTGGTCTTCCTTCCACGCTTCCTTACAGGCTTTGGCTGTGGTGGTGGAATTGTGGCAGCAGGAGGAGGAGGAGGAGGAGGATCGTCGATCTCAATGACATCCGTCTTGTGTGTCAGTTCCCCACTCTCCCCCTTACGTAGGACTTTATAAATCAGGTCCTCAGAGATCTTGCGTTGGCCCTCCTGCATGCCCAGCAATTTGGTGGCAGCCATGCAGGCAAAGGCCTCTTTAGGACTGGGGAAGGCTCTGAGGGACGCCGAAGCCTCCTGGATCAGCCTGTATGCTGAATCCTGCACAGGACTGGGAGTGGCCTTCCTGGCCCTTTTGTATGGAAGGCGGAGGGGAGGAACCTGAGACTCAGTCAGGCTGCCACTTGTCCCAGGCTTCTCTTGGCTGACACTTAGCCCCGCCTCCTCCTGGCTGCCACTAATCCCCGCCTCCTCCTGGCTGACACTAATAATCCCCGCCTCCTCCTGACTGCCACATTCCACAACCTCCTCCTGGCTGAGGTCTTCCTGTGTATGAAAAAGGGACATAGTTTTAGTTTTTTTTACATCAATCACACACAATTTTCAACTCCTGACTGCTGCAAATTCAATGTTAACAAATATAACAGATTATCCTTCTGAGCCCAGCATTTTGCATTCTTGTCCCTATTTTGGGTGCCCACTACTGTCTATTGATATATAAAACACTTTTTTTAATCAGCAATTAATGATCAATAATAACATCTAGTAAACATCATTTATTTATTGACCAGAAATCTGTAGAAGTATGCTATACCTGACTCCAGCTGGGCTCCTCCACTTCTTCCTGGCTGGAAGGCCCAGGTTGGATATCGGAAGCCTCAGCTGGGATGGAAGGAAGCGTGGAAGGAAGAGTAGAGAGGGATTCCCTGACTTCAGTGTGGTCTGACAGAAATCGCAGTCTCTCATAGTACCACAGCCTGGGGACATAAACATCATCTGCTGCAGCTCCGGATCTCTGGGAATCTGTGACTTTCTTGCGCTCCCTAAGATATGTGCTCCTCAGGCCACCAATTTTAGCTTTTAAATAAGGGATGACTGCTGTGGGGACCACCGGCTTCACCAACTCCAGCAGTTTCTCCAGCGCTGCCTGCCTCTTTTGTTTATGGTTATAGTGGGGGTGTCTCACCTGCCACAGACAGGGCAGCTCCCTGTACTTGTCAATAAACAGGGGCAGGAAATTGTGGTCGTTGAACCCATCCATTTTCTCTGCAAGACACAACACAAGACAAACCCTAATGTCAGGCCAAACTCCCCTAATCTTGTTACAATAACAATATAGGCTTCCATTTCGAAGCAGTATAGGCCCAAGTTTAGATCCCTTCCTTAGCACGATCGGCGTCTCCGATGCTCCTTCCTCCGCTCACAGATCGTACGTAAGACGCGCGCGTTACGATTTATACACACTGCGCATGCGTTTAACTCCGCCCGCCCCTGACGTTCTTTCTATTCTATTCCCCGCCCCTTTTCGTTTGGTGCAGTGGAGGAAGAGCACATGGCGGATAGACAGCAGGATCGTGCTAAGTACAGCAACGAGGAGGAGGGGGAGGAAAGGCCGGAGCCTGAAACGTCCCAATCCAGAAGGAGATTAAAGGACTCAAATATGTCCTTTGGGGAGATGTTGGAGATGGTGGACATCCTGAAGAAGGCCGACTATGATGGAAAGTATGGGCCTTACCCCAACCCCAATGTCCGAAAGGCCAAGATCATGGCGAAAGTGGTCAGGAGTCTGCACCGGAAATTCAGGGTACGACGATCGAAAGATCAGCTCAGGAAGCGGTGGTCGGACCTGAAATTACGAGAACATGAGCAGTACAGAAAGATCCGGAGAGTGCTGCAAAAAAGTAAGTAGTTGTGCTGTGTTCCTATTCTTTTTGTGTTTATTACGTTCGTGCTGCTCCATGTGCTTTTAGGAACTGTTGTACAGTTTAAAATGGCAACTTTCATGTTCATGGGCACATTATTCGTTCGGATCACACATTTTTATTTCGGACTATAAAATACTATTGTTTAGGCCATATGCATTTGGCCACCATTTTGAGGCCCTATACTTGTCTTCAAAGAATTTGGTTGTGTAGATGGCTTTGTTACTAGAATGAAATGCAAACTAGATTCTGTGTAAGGAGAGGACACTGAGCAGCTGTATTCACATCTGGACACTGGAGCACTAGTGTGGGACACAAGAACACCATTTTTATTAGGGGGGCCACACAGGTGCTCCAGTGTGTACTATAGGGGGGGCTACATCTGTGAAGCTTGTACCAAACAGGTAAAGTATTGCAGGTTGACAAAGAACACTAAAAAAGCTACATCTTGGAACTCGGCTAAAATAGATAATTGTACCCCACTTCCAAGCAATGTTTCCTATTTCTAGTTCTGCCATCAAATATCTGTGTGCTAATTATACCATTTTTGTTTTACATAGGGGAGAAAAGACTCGGAGGACACCCCTCATCCGAGGAGACCAGAGCCCCCCCCCCCCCCCCTCTGGAAGAAGGGGAAATCCACCCAACACAAGATGAGCAGGAGGAAGAAGACGTGGTGGAACTAGTCACCACAACAGGTGAGTGTCTGCGACCACAGGCTCAGATAAGAGATGGATGGCGGCATTTTTTTTAGACCTAATTTATTTTGGGTTTCCTCTCTTTTTAGGTGATCGTGAGGTTGTGGATGAAGATCCTTTCACATCAGAAAGTGCCCAGATCGTGATCGGGGAGATCATGGGGTATAATTTACAATTGGAAAACATCAAGCAAAACATCAGTGATGTTATTCCAAAATATAAAAACATCATTGATGTTTTGGGGCGAGTTTAAAACCCCTCCAAATCACTTTCTTCTTTTGTGTGCTACAATGTGCGAAATGTTTTTGTGATTTTTCCCAAAGCCAAATTTGGAGGATGCACACAATGTGTCAACATGTGCTATCTGCCATCACGGGAGATCAATGGACGCGTTTTGGGGGTGCAACCCCTTCCTCAATTATAAAGTAGCGGTGAGGAAGGGCTTTCTCCCCCAAAACACGTCCCTTGATCCCCCGTGATGGCAGATAGCACATGTTGACATTGTGAAATTTGTGTGCATCTTCCAAATTTGGCTTTTCCAGAGGTGATTTCCCCCCATCTGAACGCAATATCAAACACAGTTCCTAAATACTCATGTCTGATATTGCCTTCAAGTTCTACCAAATGTGAACTTTGTAAGATCAAGATTTGTGTCTTTTTTGTTGGTTTTACACAGGCCTGTTTTCTATAAAATGCACATTTTGATTTTGGATAATGACACCACAAAAATTGGTATACAACAAACATGTTGGTTTGTCAGAAAAACCTTTGGTAAATGCACATGTGATTGTGCAGGTATTAAAAAGATTGTTCATCAAGAATGTGTGGATTATTGTCTCAACACTACAACACTTTTGGGGTGATGTAATTGTTGTTTTATGAGAAAATGGGGGTAATTTCCTAAGGGCAAATCCTCTTTGCACTACAAGTGCAGTTTCAGTGCAGTTGCAAGTGCACTTGTAGTGAAAAGTGTCTTTGCATTTAGTAAATAACAGCCAACAGTGCTTTGTATAAGGTTACACAATCACGATATTTTCTGCACTCCACACATTTCTGTCAGGGTCAGCTAAAACAAACACAAGCAGTAAATGTCCACAAAGAAGAGCCTGGGGGGAGATGCCTGTCGAGAACTTGAGGTCCTGCAGGCTTCTCCCTGTGGCCAAATACCGCAAGGTAGCGACCAGCCTCTGCTCTGGAGTGATGTCTTGCCTCATGCAGGTATCCTGCCTGCTGATATAGGGGGTCAGCGAAGCCAACAAACGGTGAAATACGGGGTCCGTCATCCGGAGAAAGTTCCTGAAATAATCAGGATTATTCTCACGGATATCACGGAGCAAAGGCATATGACAGAACTGATCACGCTGAAGCAACCAATTCTTGGTCCATGAACTCCTCCCCACCCTGTTCATGGACTGGACTTGTGTCAAGGTCAGGACCCCAACACCAAGCCCCCGCACAGCACGAACTCTACGAGGAGTACGCATACGAAACATGGCTAGAAAACGGTCGGCTGCTCAGAACGAAGTAACAAAACGCACTGAAGAACAGCAAGGCCTGTGAAGAGTGACCTGAAAAACAGCAACGAGCAGGCAAGATCACACAGAAAACTCTGATACGAACTGACTGCACGCACTGAAGAGCAGATACAAACCCACAAGCACAAACTGAACAGCAGAAAACGATCTGAAAGCCACGAGTCTGAAAAGCGCGAATCATCTCTCACCAAACTTTTACTAACACGAGGTTAGCAAAAGGAGCCCAAAGGGTGCCGCGCTTGGTTCTGAACCGGCCTTTTCTAGTCTCGTCGTATGTGGTGTACGTCACCGCGTTCTTGGCGATCAGAAATTCCGACAACTTTGTGCGACCGTGTGTAGGCAAAACAAGTTTGAGCCAACATCCGTCGGAAAAAATACTAGGATTTTGTTGTCGGAATGTCCGAACAAAGTCCGACCGTGTGTACGGGGCATTAGGGTACTAGGTTCAATTTAATATACTGGTTTGGGTCAGGAGTTACCTGTATACCCACATATTGGAACTCACCAACTGTGACAATGTCTCCCGCGCAATCAGGAAGAGGCTGTGGCAAGGGGTCCAATGGCATAAGCACTGACTTATTCTAGTTAATACTAAACTCCGACAGCTCGCCAAAGTCAGCAGTTAAATGCATTACATTCTTCATGGAGCTGTCGGTGTCTCCTAAATAAATCAATCTGTCATCTGCGTATAGTGAGATGACATCATGATTAATGCCCCAACAGAAGCCTGTGATGTTTTGTGACACTCTAACGTGTATAGCCAGAGGTTCAAGAGCTAGGGCAAACAACAGGGGTGATAAGGGAAACCCCTGCTGCGTACCCCTAAAGAGTCTGAAGGGTTCTGATATATCCTCATTGATACGCATTCTCGCCGTCGGATTATTGTATAGCAGTTGAACCCACTTTAGAAAGGAGGGACCCACCCCAGATTTAGACAGTGTTTCCCATAGGTAGGGCCATTCAATGCTGTTGAACGCTTTGGCAGTGTCCAAAGAGAAGATGGCCCTATTACCTGGGTTGTCTGTAGGCAGTTGTAAGTTGAGAAATAGTCTGCGTAGGTTTTGAGATGTGGATCCAGTTGGTATAAAGCCCGACTGATTTCTGTGGATCACAGTTTGAATACATTTGGCCAATGTGTTAGCCAGGACTCTGGCCAACAATTTAATGTCAAATGTAAGCAATGATATAGGTCTGTATGCATCTGGGGATAGGGCTTCCTTACCAGGTTTCAAAAGTACTACAATGAGTGCCTCACTCATAGAAGGGGGGAGCCTCCCAGTTTCAAATGCCTTGTTATAGACTTGCAGGAGTATTGGAATTAATTGTGTTGCGTAACGTTTATAAACTTCTGCTGCCATCAGCACCAGGCGCTTTTCCATTTTGTGCATGGGCCAGCGCCTCCAGGAGCTGCTCCTCAGTCAGCGGGGCACCTAATTGTATGGTATCTGTGGCGGACAGGGAGGATATAGGATATTTATCTAGAAAGCAGTGGATGTCCTCAGATGATGGATGGACTTTAGATGTGTAGACATCTTGGAAGAAATTTTTAAAGACATCCTTAATGACCTGTGTGGAGTAGCAGGGTGTGCCCTGTGCGTCCATCACTGCCACTATGTGTGAGGGGCCTTGTTGAGACTTGACCAGTATGGCCAGCATATAACCTGTGTTTTCCCCTTCCTCAAAATGTTTTTGTTGTAACAAGAATCTCTTGTTTTCTGCCAGCTGAAGGGATAATTGCTTGAGCATGGACTGGGCTGCAAGCCATTTTCTCTTTGTGTCATCAGTAGGGTCTGCTACATAAAGTGCTTCCAACCTCTGTGCTTCAGCTAGTACTAGATTTTCCCAATCTTTAGTTTTAGTTTTTATATGTGAAATTTCTCTAATGAATTCCCCCCGCAAATAGGCCTTGGCCACCTCCCAGACAGTATCAATGCTCGTAGATCCTATATTCTGTTTGAAAAAGGATGTAAGAGCTTTTGGGAGTGGGTGAGGGTCCGGTAGGAGTGACAACCAAAAGGGGTTGAGCTTCCATAGACTATTAGCTCTGACCGCTCCCACTCGAATATCAATTGTGAGCCGGGAGTGATCTGAGATCTGTCTTGCATGATACTGTGAGGAATCCACTAATGGCAATATGTGTTCATTACCTAGTCCCAAATCAATCCGTGAGAGACCGCCTACTGAGGCTGATTGGCATGAGTACATCTTAGTGTCAGAGTTATGCATCCTCCACACGTCTGTAAGGCCCATCTCCTCAAGAAGATGGGAAAACGGTGTGGGCCCATTCCTTCTCCGAGATCCCTCTCCAGTACTGCTATTTAATTTGTCCTTACCAGGATCAATGTAATTATCAAAGTCCCCTATGACTAGTACTGGTATAACCGGAAAGCGGGACATGAAATTAGCTAAGATTGGAGGGGACTGGCTGAGAACGGAGGAAGAATGAACAACCCTGCTAAAACACATTTTGTTTCATACAAAGAGCATGAAAGAAATACATAGCGGAGGCCAGTACAGTATTTGTAAATTGATCCCCTCTCAAGCGTCTCTTCTCCAGAGAGAACAAGTTCAGTGCTTGTAACCTTTCCTCATAGCTAATGTCCTCCAGTCCCTTTATAAGTTTTGTTGCCCTTCTCTGGACTCTCTCCAGTTCCAGCACATCCTTCCTGAGGACTGGTGGCCAGAACTGGACAGCATACTCCAGGTGCGGCCCAGCCACAGTTTTGTAGAGTGGGAGAATTATCGTTTTATCTCTGGAGTTAATCCCCTTTTTAATGCATGCCAATATTCTGTTTGCTTTGCTTGCAGCAGCTTGGCATTGTATGCCATGGTTGAGCCTGTCATATACTAGGACCCCAGGTCCTTTTCCATCCTAGATTTCCACAGAGTTTCTCTCCCTAGTGAGCAGATTGCATTCATATTTTTACCACCCAAATGCATTATTTTACATTTTTCTACATTAAACCTCATTTACCATGTAGTTGCCCACCCCATTAATTTGTTCAGATCTTCTTGCAAGGTTTCCACATCCTGCGAAGTTATTGCCCTGCTTAGCTTAGTACCGTCCGTAAATACTGAGATTGAGCTGTTTATCCCATTCTCCAGGTCGTTTATAAATAAATTAAATGGGATTGATCCCAGGACAGAACCCTGGGGAACCCCACTTTCCACCCCCGGACCATTGCGAGTACTCCTCATTTATCACTACCCTCTGAACTCGCCCCTGTAGCCAGTTTTCAATCCATATATTCACCCTATGGTCCATGCCAACAGACCTTACTTTGTACAGTAAACGTTTGTGGGGAACTGTCTTAAATGCTTTTGCATAATCCAGATACACCACAACTACAGGGCTTCCTTTATCTAGATGGCAGCTCACTTTCTCATAGAAGGTTAAAAGATTGGTTTGGCAAAAACGATTCTTCATGAATCCATGCTGATTACTGCTAAAGATACCGTTGTCATTACTAAAATCTTGTATACAGTCCCTTATCATCCCCTCCAAGAGCTTGCATGCTATTGATGTTAGGCTAACTGGTCTGTAGTTCCCAGGGATGTATCTTGGCCCTTTTTTAAATATTGATGCTACATTGGCTTTTCTCCAATCAGCTGGTACCATTCCAGTCTGTAGACTGTTCGTAAAAATTAAGAACAATGGTCTGGCAATTACTTGACTGAGTTCCTTAAGGGCCCTTGGATGCAAGTCATCTGGTCCCGGTGACTTATTAATGTTGTTTTTCAAGTCTATTTCTAATTCTGTCCTCTGTTAACCATGAGGATGTTTCCTGTGACGTGTTATGAATATAAACATTGCAGTTTTCGTTACTAAAGCCCCCCCCTCCGATTCCCTCTTGAAGACTGAGGAGAAGAATAAATTCAATATCTTTGCCATCTCTCCATCCTTTGTAACCAGATTACCTTCATAATTCTTTATGGGATCAATATGATCTGACCTCCCTTTCTTACTATTTATGTACTTAAAGAATTTCTTGGGATTTTTTTTTACTCTCCTCCACTATGTGCCTTTCGTGTTCTGTCTTAGCCGCCCTGATTGCACATTTCTTGTTGCATTCTTTGTAAAGTTGGAATACTGATGATGATCCCTCAGCTTTGTATTTTTTGAAGGCCTTCTTCTTTGCTTTTATATGCATTTAAAAAAAAAAAAAAAGACATGTTTATGGACTGCGCCAACTGTTATAAATAAATTTGTGTACCACCACCATTTATTAGTTACCACAGACTTTGTATGTGTTAAGTCGTCCTAACAGTGCGCTATGTGGATGACTATAATTCAGTGTCAAACACAATGGATTGTACCCTTTAAAAGATAAGTAATAAGTGCTTATGTGCCCAAATGAGAAAACATATGAAAATACATGTCCTAAACTATAGGTTTCAAATCCACATACAATACCAAAGTGAACATGTGTAGAAAACACAAAGATAAATATATATAAATAATTGTTGTAACATAAATAACCACTCAATATACATTTTTAGTAAAAAGTTCAATGCACTCAGTGCAGTGAGTGATTCCAAGTAGCTGATAAGTCCCAGATAAGTCGCCTCAGTGAGTGATTCGCCAGTTCCTATGGGTTCAACATCTCTTTATTGTGCAACTAAGTATCACCCTTTTGTGATTCCACCACCACTTATAGATTGGCCACTCACCAGAAACAGGTGAATGTGCGCCTTTGGTTCATTAGTTGGATAACCACTCCACACAATGGATCAATCCGCACCCTCTTCAGACTACCAGTTCTCATGGAAAATAAATGGCCATCATGGTGTAGTATGTCTAAACCTATTTATTAAAAAGGTATAAAAAGACTATTGCACTCACATATTTCTGTGCCCATAAGCCGGCACCAAGCTGTTCCAGCCGTTTATGAAGCAGACACAAACGATTGGCATTATAGATATATTTTTGATTCTTTGCGCCAGTACCCTGTATGTTTATATATGCATTTTTACATTGGAGTTAAGCCACCCAGGACTTTTATTAGCTCTTTTAAATGTATTTCCCATTGGGATACACTGGCTAATGCCCTTATTTAATATTCTCTTAAAGCATACACATTTTCCTACGTGTTCTTTGTTCCTAAGATTTTATCCCATTTAGTATCTTCTGTCAAGGATCGTAGTTTAGGGAAGTTGGCTCTTTTGAAATTCAGTGTCTTTGTATTCCCCTTATGTTTCCTATTTGTGTTATTTATACTGAAACGAATTGACCTGTGATCTCTGTTTCCTAAATTTCCCCGTATTTCCACATCTGTGATCAGGTCTGTATTGTTGGTAATCAGTAGGTCTAGTAGTGCTTTGTTTCTAGTTGGTGCATTTACCATCTGACCTATGAAACTGTCCTGCAAGGCATTTAGGAAATGGCAAGCTTTAGATGAGTGCGCGGTTCTTTCTGCCCAGTCTATGTCTGGATAATTAAAATCCCCCATTATAAAGACACTTCCCATGCTTGCCGCTAACCCCAATGTGATAGGAGGTCCGCCTCCGCCTCCTCCCTCTGGTTAGGTGGCCTATAGCACATTCCCAGTATTACTTTCCCCTTAGTTTTCTCCCTTTGTAGCTCTACCCATAAGGATTCCACCTCCTCCCTTGCTCCCTTAGTGATGTCATCTCCCACATTCACTTGAACATTATTCTTCATATACAGACATACCCCTCCCCCTTTTTTACCTTCTCTGCCCCTTCAATATAGGGAATACCCTTCAATGGTTGCCAGCCAATCATGAGAGCCGTTGAACCAGGTCTCTTGTACAACAGTAGCTCTAGTTCTACCATCTTGTCCGCCAGACTCCTGGCATTGGTGAACATGCCACGTAGTTTAGACCAGTCGCATACTATCTCCTCAGTGGGTGTTTTGAGGTTGCAAATATGACTTGTTACTGTACTTACCTCGGGTGCTCTAGTCAACCTACCACTAATGCCCCAATATTACCCTCTGGAATATGTTCCGCGCTGACTATCTCTACCTCTGGACCCCCCCCATCTCCTAGTTTAAAAGCCCCTCTAACTTGTCGGCAATCTTCACTCCCAGCCGATCTGCACCTTCCCCATTTAGGTGCAGTCCGTCTGCTAAAGAGCTGGTAACCAACTGAAAAGTCGGCCGAGTTCTCCAGGAACCCAAACCACTCCTTTCTACACCAGCTCCTCAGCCACTTGTTTACTTCCCTAATCTCCCTCTGCCTTTCTGGTGTGGTTCGAGGTACTGGTAGTATTTCTGAGAATACTACTTTGGAGGTCCTTTCCCTCAATTTAGCTCCTAAGTCCCTAAAATCGTTTTTTAGGACACTTCATCTTCCTCTGTCATTGGTGCCAATGTGCACCATGACAGCTGGGTCTTTCCCAGACTGTCAGATATTATTACATTTCTTATTGCCGCTAAGAGGAAGCGGTGGATCTGCATAAAAACAATTTATGGTCACAAGAAGCTTCTTTACCTTTTTATTATTAATTGTTGAATTGTATGCTTTGTTACATATTACCACATATATGGTCGATGCTTATGTAAGTAATAGCTCTGCGTATACAGTCAGGTCCATAAATATTGGGACATCGACACAATTCTAATCTTTTTGAGTCTATACACCACCACAATGGATTTGAAATGAAACAAATAAGATGTGCTTTAACTGCAGACCTTCAGCTTTAATTTGAGGGTATTTACATCCAAATCAGGTGAACGGAGTAGGAATTACAACAGTTTGTATATGTGCCTCCCTCTTTTTAAGGGACCAAAAGTAATGGGACAATTGGATGCTCAGCTGTTCCATGGCCAGGTGTGTGTTATTCCCTCATTTTCCCATTTACAAGGAGCAGATAAAAGGTACAGAGTTCATTTCAAGTGTGTTATTTGCATTTGGAATCTGTTGCTGTCAACTCTCAATATGAGATCCAAAGAGCTGTCGCTATCAGTGAAGCAAGCCATCATTAGGCTGAAAAAACAAAACAAACCCATCAGAGAGATAGCAAAAACATTAGGTCTGGCCAAATCAACTGTTTGGAACATCCTTAAAAAGAAAGAACGCATCGGTGAGCTCAGCAACACCAAAAGACCCAGAAGACCATGGAAAAAAACTGTGGTGGATGACCGAAGAATTCTTTCCCTAGTGAAGAAAACAACCTTCGCAACAGTTGGCCAGATCAAGAACACTCTCCAGGAGGTAGGTGTATGTGTGTCAAAGTCAACAATCAAGAGAAGACTTCACCAGAGTGAATACAGAGGGTTCACCACAAGATGTAAACCACTGGTGAGCCTCAAACACAGGAAGGCCAGATTAGAGTTTGCCAAACAACATCTAAAAAAGCCTTCACAGTTCTGGAACAACATCCTATGGACAGATGAGACCAAGATCAACTTGTACCAGAGTGATGGGAAGAGAAGAGTATGGAGAAGGAAAGGAACTGCTCATGATCCAAAGCATACCACCTCATCAGTGAAGCATGGTGGTGGTAGTGTCATGGCGTGGCCCGTGGGCATGTATGGCTGCCAATGGAATTGTTTCTCTTGTATTTATTGATGATGTGACTGGTGACAAAAGCAGCAGGATGAATTCTGAAGTTTTTCGGGCAATATTTGCTCATATTCAGCAAAATGCTTAAGAGCTCATTGGACGGCGCTTCACAGTGCAGATGGATAATGACCCGAAATATACTGCGAAAGCAACCAAAGAGTTTTTTAAGGGAAAGAAGTGGAATGTTATGCAATGGCCAAGTCAATCACCTGACCTGAATCTGATTGAGCATGCATTTCACTTGCTGAAGACAAAACTGAAGGGAAAATGCCCCAAGAACAAGCAGGAACTGAAGACAGTTGCAGTAGAGGCCTGGCAGAGCATCACCAGGGATGAAACCCACGTCTGGTGATGTCTATGCGTTCCAGACTGCATGCTGTAATTGACTGCAAAGGATTTGCAACCAAGTATAAAAGAAGTGAAAGTTTGATGGATGATTGTTAATCTGTCCCATTACTTTTGGTCCCTTAAAAAGTGGGAGGCACATATACAAACTGTTGTAATTCCTACACCGTTCACCTGATTTGGATGTAAATACCCTCAAATTAAAGCTGAAAGTCTTCAGTTAAAGCACATCTTGTTTGTTTCATTTCAAATCCATTGTGGTGGTTTATAGAGCCAAAAAAATTAGAATGGTGTTGATGTCCCAATATTTATAGACCTGACTGTATTAGTTTTTGTGTAAAACATCCAGTGTGCATGAGGCCTAAGAATAATTATTGTTATATCAACACCTCTCTAATCACACCAATGCTCCATGAGCTGTAGATATTACAATTATTTCAGGGGTTCTCCAATATCTCAAATTTTGTTACAAGGGTTCCTCCAAACTAAACAATGTTCAGAAACCCTGCACTAAACCATGACTGGACTAGAGATGTATGGAAAATTTGTTTTATGGAGTACCCAGTACAGGACAATCAGCCATTCCACATGGCAAAATGTCAAAGATGAGAAGTCAAGTGGAGTCAGCAGTAGGGAGCGGGTGCTCAAATCTCAGAAAGCTTTTTTAGCTTGAGCCTCAGTACTATAACATCCTGTTTGGTGCTTGAATTTTTGCAGGACTTACATGCTAAATCATCACAGGTGTGTATAATACTCCACAGATAAAATGCTAATTCTCATTGCTTGTAATATACTGTTTGCAGTTGGTAGGAGTTGACCCATTAAAACGTTTATAATGCCTAAGTCCTTACAAGGGCTTCCCAGTCAGGTGGTGACTGTGTATAGCTGTAACAGTGATCACAGTGATCACCAGGAGTCCATCCCTCCAGATTATATTCCTAAACAGTGGTCTAGAGCTGTCAGTGACAGCACGGTCACCAAGTGAGCACTCTCCCAGCACAAAGCAGCGATGCCAGATGTACATATATATGTAGCAGATCATTGTTAAAGCCCACATCGTCTTACCACATACATGCATACATCTAAAAGGGGTTAATATTATCTGGTTTATTTTTGAAACACTTAAGAAGAAAAACTCAGATGGAATATAGTGCTTGGTTATAGGAAACAAGAAAGCTTTAAAACAAAAAAGTAACAAATCACATAAGCAGTCTTTTTCTTTTTATTCCTCCATAACGAGATCCTTATTGCACATAAGATTAGATTTACTATAGCAAAACATAGTTTCATGGTCAGAAAGTAATATGACATTTTCACCGAGCTATTATTTAAAGTGCAGCCACTACACGTTGAAAGTCAATATGTTTTCACATGAGGCCTTAAATCATCAGGTAAGTATGGCCTATATATCTTACCCCGTACCACGCAGGATTGAATTTGATGAAAAATAAATTCAGAGATAGTCATTCATAGGAGTTCATCCATTTATAACTATTGATTATATCATCTGTCACCTCTTAGTGTAATAGTGAATATTTGTGATTTTACAGTATTTCCAATCAGCTGTCCTTGAGTCCAGGTTCCTGCTTATGTCAGGCCTTTTTAACGGATAACAAAGCCTTCCTTTAATGAAAGTACTCTATACTGTATGTCTATTCAGATTATATAGCATGTCAATAGTGTTTACTATTGCTGCTTACACATCTTTATTTTTGTTAGCCTCTGCTTAAATACCAATGCTGTTGTGGTCAAATAACAGCTGACAATGAAATCTCCTATGTTATTTAAAGAAATCCATGCACATTAACAATAATTGTTTTGTTGTAAACTATATTTTAAAAAGGTCAAAAAGCAATTAAACCACTGTTACTACATTGTGAGTTGAAAGGACAACTCCAACTATTAGGGGACAAGCAGGAGGTGGGTTACAGTGGTTGCAGCCATAACCGGGACTCTGCTTATGAGGGTCGTATGGCCTTTGTCCTTTCATTCAAATACCTTTCCCACAGCTCTAATAAGTTAAATCATTTGGATTTGCCAGTGGCCATGGGGTTGGTGAACTGATGATGTGTTCCCTTAATTAAAAAGAAAGTGCAGACAGGCTCAGCTTCCTTCTTGTAATATAATCATATGTGTGTGCAGCCTAATGCATTAGGGTGTGCTCCTCAAAGCTCAAACAAAAATGCGTGTGTGCATGTCTGTGTGTGTGTATATATATATATATATATATATATATATATATATATATATATATATATATATATATATATACACACAGACACACACACACAAATAAATGTAAACAAACATTTTAAAATGCATGGATGGTGTAAAGCATGGACAGTGTCAGTAGGACAGTGGATGGTGTCATGCAGATCACATGACAATTGTACACAATCAAAAGCTTTGATTCATGCCTTTCATTGTGTACTATTTTGATGAGCTCTGTGATTGGGCACAGTGATCACATGGTACAGACAGGGCCAATCACAGCCCATCTGTACCATGTGATTAGCTGTGGCCGATCACAGCTAATCACAATAGTAAACACTGAATGAATAGTCTTCATTCAGAAAAAATGGTTGCTTATAACTGTAAAATTCACAGTTATATGCAATCATAGTGTGTATGGCTCTGGTCACTGTATGTAAAAAAAAAAAAAAATTTCAAAAATACTGTCACCAGTCAGTGTCCCTGATCACTGCCACACCAGTTAAATGATGATGCTGTGCTGAACTGGTGACAGTATGTAAAAAATATTAAAAAATTCTGAAAAAACTTTTTTTTTAAATTTCTTCATTTTCCAAAAAATTGTGACAAAAAATTACAACTTCAAAAAATTGACCATGCTTCTTAATAAATACATTGGACTGTCTACTTTCCAAAAAGGGGTCATTTGGGGGATATTTGTACTGTCCAGGCATTTTCGTGCCTCAAGAAATGCGATTACATCAATACATCAGGCTTGATAGGTTTACAGTGTATAGCATAGTTTGAGGACTCCATAACTTTCCTACAGACTAAATAATATACTCTGATTTGGGTTATTTTTACCAAAGAAATGTAGTAGTACACATTTTGGCCTAAACTTGAAGAAAGATGAAGAAAGATTATTTGCAAATTTTTTTTTTTCAGTCTTCTTAAATTTATTTAGTAAACCCAGCAATGATTAAATATCAGCAGCAGGGCAGCAGGGGAAATCTGTACCGCATGGGGAGAATATGGTGTGGCCACACACACCTGGCACACCCCATGAGCACACCTAGGAATGTAATATACATAGCGCATACGCGTAGAATATATCTGGTCAAATTCATAACTGCCAATGAAATCTCCTATGTTATTTAAAGAAATCCATGCACATTATTTGTGTGTGTGTGTGTGTGTGTGTGTGGGGGGGGGGGGGGGCAGCAGGGGAAATCTGTACCGCACGGGGAGATTATGGTGTGGCCACACACACCCGGCACACCCCATGAGCACACCTATGAATGTAATATACATAGCGCATACGCGTAGAATATATCTTGGTGAATGTTCATCAGCCTTTGGCTAATGAGTCACTCTAGGGACCTTTGACTCAAATAGATTTTGCATTCCTATACAAAAAGTGTATAAGCAAAAAATAAGTCAAGGGCGTGTCCAAAATGGTGACCAGAGCAGCTGTACAGCTGTTTCCCTGTGGATCACATGCTTTTATTACCCTGGACTGATTGTACTGTTGCCTGGGAGTACTATGCCTGAGGGTCGACCGCCCTTTGTGACCTGGAATCTAGTGAATTCGGCTTCACAGTCTGGCGGAGTGGGAGCTTCTCCCGCCGAGGCAACTAACATGACAACTTTGTGGCTCTATTGCAAGCTATTACCTCCTACCAAACCACCCTACAGGTAAGATTGCCTCCTTGCAGTTGGACATCAGCCTAATTCACAAAGATATGGACAAGCTTCCGAACCTGCCTGTTGGAAGCTGAGTGTCTCATAGGGGAAACAGAAGATATCCGGCATAACCACTCATCCACTTTATACAACCTCTGAGCAAAAGTTAAGGCGCAAGTTTGGGAAGTTACGTTGTTGTTTTTATCTTTCTATTTATTTTTTTTAAAGCCGATTATTTTACACTTATGGTACCATGTGAATTGGGCTGTAGCCCACCATTTTCTAACATTTCTCCATTTTCTAATTGGTATTCCACTGTACGTGTCTCATGCTTTGGGTTACTATCTGGATTTGGATGGAGCAGTGGAGACTGGGGGACTATTCTTAATATCTATTCTGACTCCATGACCCTTCCTACAATAGTCTCCTGAAACGTCCGGATGTTAAATTCTAAGTTTAAGGGCTCCCTAAAGTTTGCTTTTTTGAAGCATCTGTACAATACAAGAGACCCACCTTACTGAGAGCAGGGTGCTTGCTCTTAAGAAACCCTGGGTGGGTTCCTATTATCACTCCACCTACTCTTCTTACTCTAGGGGAGTTAGCATCCTGGTGCATAAAACTGTGTCTTTTACACTCCTGGATCTCTGTCTGGAGGGGAAGTTTGTTATTTATGCCATGTGTGATCGTGTAGAGCTGCTCATAGGGATTTATATTCCTCCACCTGCAAATATGTTAATCCTCACTAAATAGCAATAACTGCTGAAAATATTATTATGGCTGGAGACTTTAATATGCCCCCAAATCCTGTACTGCATAAACTTAACCTTGCTATGTCTGTGGACTCGCCCCTGCCTTATTGGTTATAGGTCTTCAGCCTCTATGATACATGGAGGTGGAAACATCTGTAGGATAAACAATTTACCTGCTAATTGACCACTTTTGCTACCCTGTATTGCATTGACTTTGAATTTATGTGAGTAACCCAATTCTCTCCCGAATTCAGGAGGTCTCTATACTTCCCCATGGCATATCAGATCATGCCCCTATGCTACTAAGATTTATTACTGATTCCGTTCCTGGGCCCTGGCTTTCCAAGGCCGATTTTAGGCTCTTGAAACCCACTATGTCATCGCCAGGGATGTGGGAACCTATAGAGACCTACAGGCTGATTATAGAGAAGTGGCGCTGCTGCAGGTGGCTTCAAGTAGGAAATACCTCCTCTCCCAATCTCAACTAATCTTTAACAGGGGAAAAAAACAGGTAGGCTTTTGGTCTTGCATGCTAAGGAATGATTGGTCACTGCCCATATGGCAAATTTTAGAGATGCTGATGGGAATCTACTGCTGGATCCTGTCCAAATTAATGCACAATTTGCTGCATTCCATTCACGCCTCTACTCCTCTAAGGCAGACTACACCCCTGAGAGTTTGAATAGTTGTTTGGATGCCACAAAGTTCCCAGTACTGTCTGTTATTGCTAAACAATTGGCCATCACCTCCCTCCAGGCGGGTAAGACGCTGGGACCTAACAAGCTTCCTGTCAAATTTTTTAAAACCAACCTAGATATAGTGGCCCAATTTTATCACAAGTTACTCCAAACTCCATCTCCTGCTCTTGATGTTGGAGGCCATTATAGTGGTAGTGCCCAAACCCGGAAAGGACCCAGAACTATGTGCATTGTATCGACCGATATCACTCCTTAATGTGGATTCAAAGATTTTGACTAAAGTACAAGCTAATCGCCTTAATTTGGTGATATTGACTTTGATTCATGCAGATCAGTCAGGGTTCATGCTGGGTAGGGGCACTTATATCTGCCCCTTTTATACTAACATTGCCTATCTTCATAGCAGAGACTCAATTGGGGTGGCAGCCTCAATTGATGCGGAGAAGACCTTCGACTCCTTTGAGTGGGAGTTCCTGTGCCAGGTGCTTCGGAGGTTTGGATTCGGCCCCAATTTTATTTCCTGGGTTAAATTACTATACAAGGCCCCAACAACCAGAGTTAGGACTAATGGTAATTTGTCCCCCTCTCTCCCCCTACAGAGAGGCACTGGACATGGTTATCCTCTATCTTCTAGGCTGTTTGCCTTAGCAATAGAACCACTGGCCAACCTTCTTCACTCCTTCACCATTATCCATGGATTGCCGGTATGCCCTCTGGTGGAGCGCTCATTGCTGTACGCAGATGACCGCTTTTGTACTTACGTGATGCCTAAGCCTCCCTCTGAGCAGCCCTGGAAACCATTGGGGCAAATTGGTGCTCTTTCCACTCTCCCAATTGGCTTCCCTCCCTTCTGACCATTCCCCTCTAACCTGGGTATTAAAGTTTAGGTACCTTGGTATAGAAATCCAGGGAGACCCCTCATGTTACCTAGGCGATAACTTATATCCAGTCCTGCAGCAACTGACGCACAAGTGCCCTGTTTGGTAAACATTACCAGTCTGCAATAGGCAGTATAAATCTAATCAAAATTAACTTTCTCCACAAATTTCTTTATATCTTTAGACATACCCCAGTTCCTATTCCCTGAATAAAAACACTGAAATGTATTATGTGGGCTGGGCAGCTCCTCCCCTTTAATAGTCTTAAAGAATTGTTTCAGCTTCCCTCATGGATGATCATTGGGTACTTACAGCTGTGCCATGCTGTTCAGGCACAATTCCCCTCTGCAATGGTGTTGGCTTCCCAAATGGTGAAGAGATTTCTTACTACTGGTAATGCGGATAAGATCCTCTCCTTGCTGTATCTTAGGATCTCCAGTAAAAACAGAGGTAAAGTGTCTCAACTATTCAATTTCTGGCAGAGAGACAACCCAACCCTAACTGATGCTCACTGGGATGAGTGGATCCAGCAGTATATCTCCCTGGTAATATCAGCTAAGGACATATTTGTCCAACTTACAATTTTTCATTGGGTGTATTATACCCCTCAGTGCCTATCTGTCTTTTACCCTTAACAAGTGGTTTTCAAAACTGTCCTCAAGTACCCCCAACAGGCCATGTTTTGGGAATTTCCCTTAGATAAAATAGCTGTCCAAAATACCAAGCCATTGACTCTGATTTAAGACACCTGTGCAAGATAAAGGAAAACATGCAAACATGGCCTGTTGTGGGTACTTGAGGACAGGGTTGAGAACCACTGCCCTACACAACCTGCATACTGCCCTAAGTGCACACAAGACACGGGCACATTCTTGCATGTTGTATGGCCCTGTCCTTTCATTCAAAGCTTCTGGAGGGAGATGGTGGCAGATATTAATCTGGTGGGGGGTCTGACCATGACAGTAGATCCACTGGTGCTCCTGTTGGGCATTTACGACGTTGTGGTGCACACTATTCATGAAAAAAACTCTTTGTATTCTACCTGTCTTTTATGTTAGGAAGGTTATTCTCGCTAAAAAAACTGACAGCTACAGTTGGAGCCATTAGACTAATGATTTGATGTTAGTACAGCCATCTCCCCTGCTGTTCTTTTGTGTTCTGACAGGTCCTCCTGCCAGAACACTCCGGTCAGTGCTCTCAGCCATTGGTGCTGATCAGGAGCCAGTCAGCTGCTAGTTTTCCAGCATGCTCGCCTGACGGAAGCCGTCCAAACTGCCTTACACACAGGCCGATGTTGCCCAACATTCCGCTCGTGTGTACAGGCTTTAGACAATGAATATCTATGGTATTCTTGGGCTGAAGTAACTATCACTGACTGAAAAGTTAATTGATAAGAGTTTAAGTTCCTCTCTGCACTTTAGCTCTGCTGTATATTGAATGAGGGTGAAATTACTTGCTCTTGATTTATATCTCCACACATGTCCTGTTATCTACCAGCAAACCATGTGCCTTAATGTCGTATGTTGATAAATGTATATGTTCTTGAACAATGAAAAAAACTTTTCTGTTAATAAATAAATAAATAGTTCTTACCACACCAAACAATCAAATAATTCAATTATTTTGAGCCCAAAACTTGGATATTACTCTGACTATTACAACTACTGAACCAGACTAGTGACTAGAAGGGCAGCATGAGCTGGAGGCCAAGGGAACAATGGCCCTCTAGGCTGGCCTCTTCACCCTACATAAGGCTGATTGGAATAATGATGATACTGTAAAGCAGGATGTGCTCAATTAGGTGGTGTTATCTAGCACCAGCAGATACACATTCTCAGGACTTTTAACAAGTCACATAAGCAAGCTGTAAGGAATGCATGAATATGATTGGCTTACAGCTGGGCCAGGAGCTGGACAAATCACTTCTTTGCGAACCCTGAAAGTAAGTAAAATTATAATGCTGATATTTCATGTCTAGTAAACTGCATCAAGATGCATGAATATGTACAACAGCCTCATAGTAATTCTGGGATACACCAAAAGATGTATCAGCAAGCCTTAAGCAGCAATTGCCCATATAAAACAATAATATTTAATATAAATAATTCTTAGTAGGTTAAAATTGTACTATTATATACAGTATAAGACCAAAGTGATGGAGGCCTAGACTTAATAGACGACTACTTATGCTACCCAAACAACACGGAGACCTAGCAGTTCCGGATATTCGTAAATACCACCAAGCGACTCATTTAACCAGACTGATTGACTGGAATCGTCATCAGCCCACTAAATTATGGCCCCGATTAGAACAATCCCAGTGTGGCATACCTCTGAACAGAGCTCCCTGGTGCTATAACATATTACCAAGAGACATGAAAACCCACCCCCTGATAGGTACGACTCTGCGAACCTGCTCATCCCTCTTTACCAGATCCCGCCTTACGACACCTGATTCCCCGCTTTGCCCAATATTGGGAACCCTGCAGTTTAGACACTCGGACCCCATCTTTTGCTCCCTGAGAAGCTCGGGTCGCTTTCAAGCTTCCCATTTTCTTGTGAACGGTAAATGGTTGACCACATCCAAACTTATGAACCCAGACAGACCATTTTGTTTGGATTATTGGAGGGCCTTTCAACTTAGCCATTTCCTCAAATCATTACCTCCCCCTGGGAATTTTGATCAAACCCTAACCACTTATGAGACCTACTGCTCAGAGGAGGGCGTCATGCCACACGCCTTATCGGCTGCCTATCAACTGTTGATTACACCACCTGATGGCCATAAACTGAAATGTTTAGAGATGTGGGAAAGGGACATGCAACGTACCTTCACAATGCGTGAACAACAAAATATTCTTCATTTCACATACAAATCCTCAATATGCACAAAGACACAGGAAACTAACTACAAAATCATTACTAGATGGTACAATACCCCAGCAAAACTACAAAAGATTTTCCCGTCTACCTCAGATCGCTGCTGGAGATGTCAGGGCGATCGGGGTTCGATCTTCCACATCTTCTGGACGTGCCCTAGGTTGGAGCATTTCTGGAAGACCATACAACACATAATTCAGAAATTCACTGAACGCCAAATCACGGCTGACCCAGCCTTTTTTCTACTCCATGGCTCCAACATGTCACGTAAGACATACAAAAAGTCACTACTCCGTCACTTACTCGATGCCGCCAAGTCATGCATCCCCTTATGCTGGAAATCCACACAATCTCCAACCATCAGCCAGTGGCTTAGGAAGGTGGAGGACATTAAAAATCTGGAGGATCTAATCCTAACGGCCCCCCATCAGACGGAACAGTTTACTAAAACATGGTCCATTTGGAACATGTTTATTTTCTCGGATGAAGGTAGGGCATTTATGGAAGGGGACACAACAACTAGATTAGCATCAGTATAAATTAACAGTCCCTATCTATGTCATGTTAAGTTATTCAATTCACCCTTTACCATTGTATCTTTCTTTATTGATGATTAAGGTTTCTGTATTCCGTGTGTTTTTCCCTTTTAAAAACAATAAATACAAGATTTGAAAAAAAAAAAAAAAGTGATATCTCACTTTTTTTTGTAGACTAATTTATATTTTAGGTGTTGCCTGGGCGGATAAACATGGAAGGCACACAGCAACAAAAAATAGAAAACTGTGCATGGGTACTACAAGTCAAGAACAGCTGGCTGCTATTGATTTGTTGATGCATCAATAGTTTTCAACCATATAACTGCATTTACTATTTTTATCTGTTCATATAAATGTAATTATACAACAAAACTATATCCTTTGTACCTGCAATATGCAGCATATAAATAAATAAAGGTTTCTTCAAATAAGAAATACAATTCAACTTTTGAGTTCCTGAAACCTATTTTGTGTTATGTATTTCTTTCTATACACAGCCTTAAAAAACACAACTGATGGTCCATGCTACACTTTCAAAATGCCTTGCGTGTTCTGAGAACATAAACATGAATCTTAGATTTAATTTTCCTCACTGGGGAGGATTCATTATTATTTTATTATGTGCTATGACCTCAAGCAGTTACCGCTTTTATATTTTCTGCCTTTGTTCATGGTTTTATTGTGTGTTTTAAATAGTGTAGCAGCTGTGCTTTCATTGGCTGACATTTTATATGTACTGTATATATGTGTGTCTGTGTGTATTGTATGTTCATTTTCTTTTTAACTGTTTTTCTAATTTTGTAATTCTGTATGTAATTCCTAAGGTTTTCTGCCCATCCTAATGCCTTCTCATTTGCTGTATATGTTTGATCTTTAAAACCTGATAAAATGAAGTGTTAATGCACTAGAGACCATGCTATTCTCACATCTCAAATCCCTTATGCTTTGTTGTCTTTGCCATGTAATTGCACAGCGTGCAGCAATTATAAAAATGATACATTTCTGAATCTGTAGAAATGCCTTGGCGCAGCAAATGATTTCTGTTCTTTATTTCACCCTAAGCTGTGGTGAGAAGCCAGAGGCTTTTGAGCTTAATGCCAGATACTTGGATGCAGCGTCCAGACAGATTTTAGCATCCACTTGGTACTGGTGAGATGAGTACCTGCTGCATTATACACTTACACCAGCTTCAACCAGGGTTCCTTCAGAGGTTGCTAGGGGTTCCTTGAGCAATGACCCATTTCTGAGTTTTAGATATATAATCAATGACACCAATGATATTTTAGCTATCAGTAACAGGGGTATTCTTCCCAATGACCATCAATGTAAGAAGCATTCTTCCCAAT